>NC_091337.1:30044420-30304581 GCF_038502225.1 Cherax quadricarinatus
TGGGTGTGTGTTGTCTGGGTGTGTTGTCTGGGTGTGTGTTGTCTGGGTGTGTGTGTGTGTGTTGTCTGGGTGTGTGTTGTCTGGGTGTGTGTTGTCTGGGTGTGTGTTGTCTGGGTGTGTGTTGTCTGGGTGTGTGTTGTCTGGGTGTGTTGTCTGGGTGTGTGTTGTGTGGGTGTGTGTTGTCTGGGTGTGTGTTGTCTGGGTGTGTGTTGTCTGGGTGTGTGTTGTCTGGGTGTGTGTTGTCTGGGTGTGTTGTCTGGGTGTGTTGTCTGGGTGTGTGTTGTCTGGGTGTGTGTTGTCTGGGTGTGTGTTGTCTGGGTGTGTGTTGTCTGGGTGTGTGTTGTCTGGGTGTGTGTTGTCTGGGTGTGTTGTCTGGGTGTGTGTTGTCTGGGTGTGTGTTGTCTGGGTGTGTGTTGTCTGGGTGTGTGTTGTCTGGGTGTGTGTTGTCTGGGTGTGTGTTGTCTGGGTGTGTGTTGTCTGGGTGTGTTGTCTGTCTGGGTGTGTGTCTGTCTGGGTGTGTGTTGTCTGGGTGTGTGTTGTCTGGGTGTGTGTTGTCTGGGTGTGTGTTGTCTGGGTGTGTGTTGTCTGGGTGTGTGTCTGTCTGGGTGTGTGTTGTCTGGGTGTGTGTTGTCTGGGTGTGTGTTGTCTGGGTCTGGGTGTGTGTTGTCTGGGTGTGTGTTGTCTGGGTGTGTGTTGTCTGGGTGTGTGTTGTCTGGGTGTGTGTTGTCTGGGTGTGTGTTGTCTGGGTGTGTGTTGTGTGGGTGTGTGGGTGTTTGTCTGGGTGTGTGTTGTCTGGGTGTGTTGTCTGTCTGGGTGTGTGTTGTCTGGGTGTGTGTTGTCTGGGTGTGTGTTGTCTGGGTGTGTTTTGTCTGGGTGTGTGTGTGTGTGTGTGTGTGTTTGTGTGTTGTCTGGGTGTGTGTTGTCTGGGTGTGTGTTGTCTGGGTGTGTGTTGTCTGGGTGTGTGTTGTCTGGGTGTGTTGTCTGGGTGTGTGTTGTCTGGGTGTGTGTTGTCTGGGTGTGTGTTGTCTGGGTGTGTGTTGTCTGGGTGTGTTGTCTGTGGGTGTGTTTTCTCTGTGTGTGTGTCTGTCTCGTGTGTGTGTGTGTGTGTTGTGGGTGTGTGTTGTCTGGGTGTGTGTTGTCTGGGTGTGTGTTGTCTGGGTGTGTGTTGTCTGGGTGTGTGTCTGGGTGTGTGTTGTCTGGGTGTGTGTCTGGGTGTGTGTTGTCTGGGTGTGTGTTGTCTGGGTGTGTGTTGTCTGGGTGTGTGTTGTCTGGGTGTGTTGTCTGGGTGTGTGTTGTCTGGGTGTGTTGTCTGGGTGTGTGTTGTCTGGGTGTGTGTTGTCTGGGTGTGTGTTGTCTGGGTGTGTGTTGTCTGGGTGTGTTGTCTGGGTGTGTTGTCTGGGTGTGTTGTCTGGGTGTGTGTTGTCTGGGTGTGTTGTCTGGGTGTGTGTTGTCTGGGTGTGTGTTGTCTGGGTGTGTGTTGTCTGGGTGTGTGTTGTCTGGGTGTGTGTTGTCTGGGTGTGTGTTGTCTGGGTGTGTTGTCTGGGTGTGTGTTGTCTGGGTGTGTGTCTGGGTGTGTGTTATCGGGGTGTGTGTTGTCTGGGTGTGTGTTGTCTGGGTGTGTGTTGTCTGGGTGTGTGTTTTCTGGGTGTGTGTGTTCTGGGTGTGTGTTGTCTGGGTGTGTGTTGTCTGGGTGTGTGTTGTCTGGGTGTGTGTTGTCTGGGTGTGTTGTCTGGGTGTGTGTTGTCTGGGTGTGTGTTGTCTGGGTGTGTGTTGTCTGGGTGTGTGTTGTCTGGGTGTGTGTGTGTGTGTGTGTGTGTGTGTGTGTGTGTGTGTGTGTTGTCTGGGTGTGTGTTGTCTGGGTGTGTTGTCTGGGTGTGTGTTGTCTGGGTGTGTGTTGTCTGGGTGTGTGTTGTCTGGGTGTGTGTTGTCTGGGTGTGTTGTCTGGGTGTGTTGTCTGGGTGTGTGTTGTCTGGGTGTGTGTTGTCTGGGTGTGTGTTGTCTGGGTGTGTGTTGTCTGGGTGTGTGTTGTCTGGGTGTGTGTTGTCTGGGTGTGTGTTGTCTGGGTGTGTGTTGTCTGGGTGTGTGTTGTCTGGGTGTGTGTTGTCTGGGTGTGTGTTGTCTGGGTGTGTGTTGTCTGGGTGTGTGTTGTCTGGGTGTGTGTTGTCTGGGTGTGTGTTGTCTGGGTGTGTGTTGTCTGGGTGTGTGTTGTCTGGGTGTGTGTTGTCTGGGTGTGTGTTGTCTGGGTGTGTGTTGTCTGGGTGTGTGTTGTCTGGGTGTGTGTTGTCTGGGTGTGTGTTGTCTGGGTGGGTGTGTGTCTGGGTGTCTGGGTGTGTGTTGTCTGGGTGTGTGTTGTCTGGGTGTGTGTTGTCTGGGTGTGTGTTGTCTGGGTGTGTGTTGTCTGGGTGTGTGTTGTCTGGGTGTGTGTTGTCTGGGGGTGTGTTGTCTGGGTGTGTGTTGTCTGGGTGTGTGTTGTCTGGGGGTGTGTTGTCTGGGTGTGTGTTGTCTGGGTGTGTGTTGTCTGGGTGTGTGTTGTCTGGGTGTGTGTTGTCTGGGTGTGTGTTGTCTGGGTGTGTGTTGTCTGGGTGTGTTGTCTGGGTGTGTGTTGTCTGGGTGTGTGTTGTCTGGGTGTGTGTTGTCTGGGTGTGTGTTGTCTGGGTGTGTGTTGTCTGGGTGTGTGTTGTCTGGGTGTGTGTTGTCTGGGTGTGTGTTGTCTGGGTGTGTGTTGTCTGGGTGTGTGTTGTCTGGGTGTGTGTTGTCTGGGTGTGTTGTCTGGGTGTGTGTTGTCTGGGTGTGTTGTCTGGGTGTGTGTTGTCTGGGTGTGTGTTGTCTGGGTGTGTGTTGTCTGGGTGTGTGTTGTCTGGGTGTGTGTTGTCTGTCGGGGTGTGTGTTGTCTGGGTGTGTGTTGTCTGGGTGTGTGTTGTCTGGGTGTGTGTTGTCTGGGTGTGTGTTGTCTGGGTGTGTTGTCTGGGTGTGTGTTGTCTGGGTGTGTGTTGTCTGGGTGTGTGTTGTCTGGGTGTGTGTTGTCTGGGTGTGTGTTGTCTGGGTGTGTGTTGTCTGGGTGTGTGTTGTCTGGGTGTGTTGTCTGGGTGTGTTGTCTGGATGTGTTGTCTGGGTGTGTGTTGTCTGGGTGTGTGTTGTCTGGGTGTGTGTTGTCTGGGTGTGTTGTCTGGGTGTGTGTTGTCTGGGTGTGTGTTGTCTGGGTGTGTGTTGTCTGGGTGTGTGTTGTCTGGGTGTGTTGTCTGGGTGTGTGTTGTCTGGGTGTGTGTTGTCTGGGTGTGTGTTGTCTGGGTGTGTGTTGTCTGGGTGTGTTGTCTGGGTGTGTGTTGTCTGGGTGTGTTGTCTGGGTGTGTGTTGTCTGGGTGTGTGTTGTCTGGGTGTGTGTCTGTCTGGGTCTGTGTGTTGTCTGTCTGGGTGTGTGTTGTCTGGGTGTGTGTTGTCTGGGTGTGTTGTCTGGGTGTGTTGTCTGGGTGTGTGTTGTCTGGGTGTGTGTTGTCTGGGTGTGTGTTGTCTGGGTGTGTGTTGTCTGGGTGTGTGTTGTCTGGGTGTGTGTTGTCTGTGTGTGTGTTGTGTGTGTGTTGTCTGGGTGTGTGTTGTCTGGGTGTGTTGTCTGGGTGTGTGTTGTCTGGGTGTTGTCTGGGTGTGTCTGGGTGTGTGTTGTCTGGGTGTGTGTTGTCTGGGTGTGTTGTCTGGGTGTGTGTTGTCTGGGTGTGTGTTGTCTGGGTGTGTGTCTGTGTGTGTGTTGTCTGGGTGTGTTGTCTGGGTGTGTGTTGTCTGGGTGTGGTTGTCTGGGTGTGTTGTCTGGGTGTGTTGTCTGTCTGGTGTGTTGTCTGGGTGTGTTGTCTGGGTGTGTGTTGTCTGGGTGTGTGTTGTCTGGGTGTGTGTTGTCTGTGTGTTGTCTGGGTGTGTCTGGGTGTGTGTTGTCTGGGTGTGTGTTGTCTGGGTGTGTGTCTGGGTGTGTTGTCTGGGTGTGTGTTGTCTGGGTGTGTGTTGTCTGGGTGTGTGTTGTCTGGGTGTGTGGTGTCTGGGTGTGTGTCTGTCTGGGTGTGTGTTGTCTGGGTGTGTCTGGGTGTGTCTGGGTGTGTGTTGTCTGGGTGTGTTGTCTGGGTGTGTGTTGTCTGGGTGTGTGTTGTCTGGGTGTGTGTTGTCTGGGTGTGTGTTGTCTGGGTGTGTTGTCTGTCTGGTTGTCTGGGTGTGTTGTCTGGGTGTGTGTTGTCTGGGTGTGTGTTGTCTGGGTGTGTGTTGTCTGGGTGTGTGTTGTCTGGGTGTGTGTTGTCTGGGTGTTGTCTGGGTGTGTGTTGTCTGGGTGTGTGTTGTCTGGGTGTGTTGTCTGGGTGTGTGTTGTCTGGGTGTGTGTTGTCTGGGTGTGTGTTGTCTGGGTGTGTGTTGTCTGGGTGTGTGTTGTCTGGGTGTGTGTTGTCTGGGTGTGTGTTGTCTGGGTGTGTGTTGTCTGGGTGTGTGTTGTCTGGGTGTGTGTTGTCTGGGTGTGTGTTGTCTGGGTGTGTGTTGTCTGGGTGTGTGTTGTCTGGGTGTGTGTTGTCTGGGTGTGTGTTGTCTGGGTGTGTGTTGTCTGGGTGTGTGTTGTCTGGGTGTGTGTTGTCTGGGTGTGTGTTGTCTGGGTGTGTGTTGTCTGGGTGTGTGTTGTCTGGGTGGGTGTTGTCTGGGTGTGTGTGGTCTGGGTGTGTGTTGTCTGGGTGTGTGTTGTCTGGGTGTGTGTTGTCTGGTGTGTCTGGGTGTGTTTGTCTGGGTGAGTGTTGTCTGGGTGTGTGTTGTCTGGGTGTGTGTTGTCTGGGTGTGTGTTGTCTGGGTGTGTGTTGTCTGGGTGTGTGTTGTCTGGGTGTGTGTTGTCTGGGTGTGTGTTGTCTGGGTGTGTGTTGTCTGGGTGTGTGTTGTCTGGGTGTGTGTTGTCTGGGTGTGTGTTGTCTGGGTGTGTGTTGTCTGGGTGTGTGTTGTCTGGGTGTGTGTTGTCTGGGTGTGATGTCTGGGTGTGTGTTGTCTGGGTGTGTGTTATCTGGGTGTGTGTTGTCTGGGTGTGTGTTGTCTGGGTGTGTGTTGTCTGGGTGTGTGTTGTCTGGGTGTGTGGTGTGTGTGTGGTGTGTGTTGTCTGGGTGTGTGTTGTCTGGGTGTGTGTTGTCTGGGTGTGTGTTGTCTGGGTGTGTGTTGTCTGGGTGTGTGTTGTCTGGGTGTGTGTTGTCTGGGTGTGTGTTGTCTGGGTGTGTGTTGTCTGGGTGTGTGTTGTCTGGGTGTGTGTTGTCTGGGTGTGTGTTGTCTGGGTGTGTGTTGTCTGGGTGTGTGTTGTCTGGGTGTGTGTTGTCTGGGTGTGTGTTGTCTGGGTGTGTGTTGTCTGGGTGTGTGTTGTCTGGGTGTGTGTTGTCTGGGTGTGTGTTGTCTGGGTGTGTGGTCTGGGTGTGTGTTGTCTGGGTGTGTGTTGTCTGGGTGTGTGTTGTCTGGGTGTGTGTTGTCTGGGTGTGTGTTGTCTGGGTGTGTGTTGTCTGGGTGTGTTGTCTGGGTGTGTGTTGTCTGGGTGTGTGTTGTCTGGGTGTGTGTTGTCTGGGTGTGTGTTGTCTGGGTGTGTGTTGTCTGGGTGTGTTGTCTGGGTGTGTTGTCTGGGTGTGTTGTCTGGGTGTGTTGTCTGGGTGTGTTGTCTGGGTGTGTTGTCTGGGTGTGTGTTGTCTGGGTGTGTGTTGTCTGGGTGTGTGTGTTGTCTGGGTGTGTGTTGTCTGGGTGTGTTGTCTGGGTGTGTTGTGTGTGTCTGGGTGTGTGTGTCTGGGTGTGTTGTGTGTGTGTGTTGTGTGTGTGGGTTGTGTGGGTGTGTGTTGTCTGGGTGTGTTGTGTGGGTGTGTTGTGTCTGGGTGTGTTGTCTGGGTGTGTTGTCTGGGTGTGTTGTCTGGGTGTGTTGTCTGGGTGTGTTTTGTCTGTGTGTTTTGTCGGGGTGTCCGTAAGCCGTCCGGTGCGTGCTGTCCGCGGTGTTGTCCGCGTGTGCTGTCCGGGGTGCGTGCTGTCCGTGCAGGTTGTCCGCGTGTGCTGTCTGGGCAGGTTGTCCGTGCGTGCTGTCCGTGTGTTGGTCCGTGCGTTGTCTGCAGGTTGTCTCCAAAAATTTTCCTGGGTGCGCTGTCTGGGTGCGTATTAACTGCAGGTTGTCTGCAAAATAACAGCAAAGTTGTCCGGGTGTTGTCCGCGTGCTGTCCGTGTGCTGTCCGCGTGCGCTGTCCGTGTGTTGTCCGCGTTGTCCGCGTGCTGTCCGGGTGCGTTGGTCCGGGTGCAGCTGTCTGGGTGCCAGTCCAGCACAACCAAAGCGTGCGTTGTCCGGGTGCTGTCCTGCTGTCCGGGTGCGCTGTCCGGGCGCCGTCCAGGTGTGCTTGTCCGCGTGGTTATCCGGGTAAAAACAATCCAGGTGCTGTCCGGCGTGCTTGTCCGGGTGCAGTTGTCCGCGTCATCCTGGGTGTGCTACCCAAAAAGCTGTCCGGGTGTGTCGTCCAAAAAAGCAGCCCGCGCGTTGTCCGGGTGTGCTGTCCGGGTGTGCTGTCCGGGTGCGTGTTGTCCGTGTTATCCGGGTGCAGGTTGGTCCGTGCAAAGGTTGTCCGCGTGTTTGTCCGCGTGTGTTGTCCAAAAAAGTCCGGTGTGCCATCCGGCGCCGTCCGGTGTGTTGTCTGGGTGTGTTGTCCGCGTGCGTTGTCTGGGTGCGCTGGTCTGCGTGTTTCTTCGCGCTGTCTGGGCGTGCCAGTCCAGTGTGTCATCTGCGTGTGCTCGTCCGGGTGCGCGTTGTCTGGGTGTGTTGTCTGGCAGTTATCCCGGGTGTGTTGTCTGCGTGTGTTGTCCGGCAAAGGTCCAAAAAGCGTCCAAAGCCAGTCTGGGTGTGTGCTTGTCCAAAAGGTCGGGCGTGTGTCATCTGGGTGTGCCATCCGTGTAGTTATCCGCGCCGTCCGTGTGTGTCATTCAAAAGCCAACCGGTGTGTGCTGTCCAAGTGTTGTCCGGCGTGCCGTCCGGGTGTGTTGGTTCAGTGGTTATTCAAGTGTTATCCGGTGTGCTGTCTGGGTGTGTGCTTGTCTGGGTGTGTGTTGTCTCGCGTGCTCTTCTGGGCGTGCTGGTCCGGGGCGCGTGCCGGTCTGGGTGTGGGTTGTCTGGGTGTGTGTTGTCTGGGTGTGTGTTGTCTGGGTGTGTTGTCTGGGTGTGTGTTGTCTGGGTGTGTGTTGTCTGGGTGTGTGTATGTGTGTGTGTGTGTTGTCTGGGTGTGTGTTGGGTCTGGGTGTGTGTTGTCTGGGTGTGTTGTCTGGGTGTGTGTTGTCTGGGTGTGGGTGTTGTCTGGGTGTGTGTTGTCTGGGTGTGTGTTGCCTGGGTGTGTTGTCTGGGTGTGTGTTGTGTGGGTGTGTGTTGTCTGGGTGTGTGTTGTCTGGGTGTGTGTTGTCTGGGTGTGTGTTGTCTGGGTGTGTGTTGTCTGGGTGTGTGTTGTCTGGGTGTGTGTTGTCTGGGTGTGTGTTGTCTGGGTGTGTGTTGTCTGGGTGTGTGTTGTCTGGGTGTGTGTTGTCTGGGTGTGTGTTGTCTGGGTGTGTGTTGTCTGGGTGTGTGTTGTCTGGGTGTGTTGTCTGGGTGTGTGTTGTCTGGGTGTGTGTTGTCTGGGTGTGTGTTGTCTGGGTGTGTTGTCTGGGTGTGTGTTGTCTGGGTGTGTGTTGTCTGGGTGTGTGTTGTCTGGGTGTGTGTTGTCTGGGTGTGTGTTGTCTGGGTGTGTGTTGTCTGGGTGTGTTGTCTGGGTGTGTTGTCTGGGCGTGTGTTGTCTGGGTGTGTGTGTCTGGGTGTGTGTTGGGTGTGTTGTCTGGGTGTGTTGTCTGGGTGTGTTGTCTGGGTGTGTTGTCTGGGCGTGTGTTGTCTGGGTGTGTTGTCTGGGTGTGTGTTGTCTGGGTGTGTTGTCTGGGTGTGTTGTCTGGGTGTGTGTTGTCTGGGTGTGTTGTCTGGGTGTGTGTTGTCTGGGTGTGTTGTCTGGGTGTGTTGTCTGGGTGTGTTGTCTGGGTGTGTTGTCTGGGTGTGTTGTCTGGGTGTGTTGTCTGGGTGTGTGTTGTCTGGGTGTGTTGTCTGGGTGTGTTGTCTGGGCGTGTGTTGTCTGGGTGTGTTGTCTGGGTGTGTGTTGTCTGGGTGTGTTGTCTGGGTGTGTTGTCTGGGTGTGTTGTCTGGGTGTGTGTTGTCTGGGTGTGTTGTCTGGGCGTGTGTTGTCTGGGTGTGTTGTCTGGGCGTGTGTTGTCTGGGTGTGTTGTCTGGGCGTGTGTTGTCTGGGTGTGTGTTGTCTGGGTGTGTTGTCTGGGTGTGTTGTCTGGATGTGTTGTCTGGGTGTGTGTTGTCTGGGTGTGTTGTCTGGGTGTGTGTTGTCTGGGTGTGTGTTGTCTGGGTGTGTTGTCTGGGTGTGTTGTCTGGGTGTGTGTTGTCTGGGTGTGTTGTCTGGGTGTGTGTTGTCTGGGTGTGTGTTGTCTGGGTGTGTTGTCTGGGTGTGTGTTGTCTGGGTGTGTGTTGTCTGGGTGTGTTGTCTGGGTGTGTGTTGTCTGGGTGTGTTGTCTGGGTGTGTGTTGTCTGGGTGTGTTGTCTGGGTGTGTTGTCTGGGTGTGTGTTGTCTGGGTGTGTGTTGTCTGGGTGTGTTGTCTGGGTGTGTGTTGTCTGGGTGTGTGTTGTCTGGGTGTGTGTTGTCTGGGTGTGTTGTCTGGGTGTGTGTTGTCTGGGTGTGTGTTGTCTGGGTGTGTGTTGTCTGGGTGTGTTGTCTGGGTGTGTGTTGTCTGGGTGTGTGTTGTCTGGGTGTGTGTTGTCTGGGTGTGTGTTGTCTGGGTGTGTGTTGTCTGGGTGTGTGTTGTCTGGGTGTGTGTTGTCTGGGTGTGTTGTCTGGGTGTGTGTTGTCTGGGTGTGTTGTCTGGGTGTGTGTTGTCTGGGTGTGTGTTGTCTGGGTGTGTGTTGTCTGGGTGTGTGTTGTCTGGGTGTGTGTTGTCTGGGTGTGTGTTGTCTGGGTGTGTGTTGTCTGGGTGTGTGTTGTCTGGGTGTGTGTTGTCTGGGTGTGTGTTGTCTGGGTGTGTGTTGTCTGGGTGTGTGTTGTCTGGGTGTGTGTTGTCTGGGTGTGTGTTGTCTGGGTGTGTGTTGTCTGGGTGTGTTGTCTGGGTGTGTGTTGTCTGGGTGTGTGTTGTCTGGGTGTGTGTTGTCTGGGTGTGTGTTGTCTGGGTGTGTTGTCTGGGTGTGTTTTGTCTGTGTGTGTTTTCTGGGTGTGTGTTGTCTGGGTGTGTTGTCTGGGTGTGTGTTGTCTGGGTGTGTTGTCTGGGTGTGTGTTGTCTGGGTGTGTTGTCTGGGTGTGTGTTGTCTGGGTGTGTTGTCTGGGTGTGTGTTGTCTGGGTGTGTGTTGTCTGGGTGTGTTGTCTGGGTGTGTTGTCTGGGTGTGTTGTCTGGGTGTGTGTTGTCTGGGTGTGTGTTGTCTGGGTGTGTGTTGTCTGGGTGTGTGTTGTCTGGGTGTGTGTTGTCTGGGTGTGTTGTCTGGGTGTGTTGTCTGGGTGTGTGTTGTCTGGGTGTGTTGTCTGGGTGTGTGTTGTCTGGGTGTGTGTTGTCTGGGTGTGTGTTGTCTGGGTGTGTGTTGTCTGGGTGTGTTGTCTGGGTGTGTGTTGTCTGGGTGTGTGTTGTCTGGGTGTGTGTTGTCTGGGTGTGTTGTCTGGGTGTGTTTTGTCTGGGTGTGTGTTGTCTGGGTGTGTTGTCTGGGTGTGTTGTCTGGGTGTGTTGTCTGGGTGTGTTGTCTGGGTGTGTTGTCTGGGTGTGTTGTCTGGGTGTGTTGTCTGGGTGTGTTGTCTGGGTGTGTGTTGTCTGGGTGTGTGTTGTCTGGGTGTGTGTTGTCTGGGTGTGTTGTCTGGGTGTGTTGTCTGGGTGTGTTGTCTGGGTGTGTTGTCTGGGTGTGTTGTCTGGGTGTGTGGGTTGTCTGGGTGTGTGTTGTCTTGTCCGGGGTGTGTTGTCCGGGTGTGTGTTGTCCTGCGTGTCGTCCGTGCAAAGTGTCCGGGTGCGTTGTCCCTGGTGTACATCCAAAATGGTTGTCCGCGCGTCCTGCGTGTGCTGTCCGGGTGTGCTTGTCCGGGTGCGTGCTGGTCCGGGTGTGTGCTTGTCCGGTGCGTGCTTTTGTCCGGCGGTTTTGTCCGGGTGCGTGCTGTCCGGGTGCGTGTTGTCCGGGTGTGCTGGTCCGGGCGTGTGTTGTCCGGGGTGTGTCATCTGCGCTGTCCGTGTGTGGCTATTCGGTGCGGTTGTCCGCGTGTGCTATCCGGGGTGCGTTGTCCGGGGTGCGTGCGTTGTCCGTGTGTTGTCCGTGTGTGCTATTCGGGCGTGTGTTGTCCGGGTGTGCTGTCTGGGCGTGTGCTGTCCGGGTGCTGTCCGGGTGTGTGCCATCAGTGCAGTGTTGTCTCGCGTGCGTTTGTCCGTGTGTGCTGTCCGGGTGCGTGCTGTCCGCTTCATATCCGCGGTGCCGTCCGGTCCGTGTTGTCCGGGTGCGTTGTCCGCGCAAAATTATCCGTGTGTCAACCGGGTGTGTTGTCCGGGTGCGTTGTCCGTGCGTTGTCCGGGGTGCGTGCTGTCCGCGTGTGCTGTCCGTGCGTTGTCCGGGTGCGTGCTGTCCGGTGCAGTGTTGTCCGTGTGCTGTCTCGGGGTGGCTGTCTGGGTGTGTGTTGTCCGGGGTGTACATCCGGTGCAGCTGTCCGCGTGCGTATTGTCCGCGTACACCGGGTGCGTTGTCCGCGTGTGCTGTCCGTGTGCCAGTCCGCGTGCTGTCCGGGTGTGCTTGTCCGCGTGCTTGTCCGGGTGTGTGCTGTCCGTGTGTGTTGTCCGCGTGCTGTCTGGTGCGTTGTCTGGTGTGTGTTGTCTGGGTGTAAAAGGTCTGGGTGTGTTGTCCAAAAGCGTGTTGTCTGGGTATGTGTTGTCTGGGTGTGGTTGTCTGGGTGTGTGCTTGTCTGGGTGTGTGCTGTCTGCGTGCTTGTCTGGGTGCGTTTGTCTGGGTGTGTGTTATCTGGGTGTGTTGTCTGGGTGTGTGCTTGTCCGTGTATTGGTCCGGGTGTGTTGTCTGGGTGTGTGCTTGTCCGGGTGCGTTGGTCCGGGTGCACATCCGGGGTGCGTAAGCACTGGGTGTGCTGTCTGGGTGGTGTTGTCCGGGTGTGTGCTGTCCGTGCGTTGTCCGCGTGTGTTGGTCCGTGTGCTGTCTGCGTGTGTTGTCCAAAAGTTGTCTGGGTGTGCTGTCTGGGTGTAGTTGTCTGGGGTGTGTGTTGTCTGCGTGTGTTGTCTGGGTGCGTTGTCCGTGTGTGTTGTCTGGGTGTGTTGTCTGGTGTGTTGTCCGGGTGTGTGCTGGTCTGGGTGTGTTGTCTGGGTGTGTTGTCTGGGTGTGTTGTCCGGGCGTGCTTGTCTGGGTGTGTGTTGTCCATGTGTTGTCTGGGTGTGCTGTCTGGGTGCAGGTTGTCTGGGTGTGTTGTCCGTGTGTGTTGTCTGGGTGTGTTGTCCTGGGGTGTGTGTTGTCCGGGTGTTGTCCGTGTGCTTGTCCGCGTGTGCTTGTCCGGGTGCGTTGTCTGGGTGTGCGTTGTCCGTGCGTGCTGTCTGCGTGTGCTGTCCGGGCGTGTGTGTTGTCTGGGTGTGCTGTCCGTGTGTTGTTGTCCGGGGTGCGCTGTCCGTGCGTTGTCCGGGTGCGTGCTGTCTGGGTGTAAAAGTTGTCCGGGGGTGTGCGTTTGTCCGGGTGTGCTGTCCGGGTGTACATTCGCGTGTGTTGTCTGGGTGTGTTGTCCGGGTGTGTGCTGGTCTGGGTGCAGGTTGTCTGGGTGCGTTGTCTGCGTGTGTTGTCTGGGTGTGTTGTCCGGGCGTGGTCTGGGTGTGTGCTGTCCGGGTGTGTGCTGTCTGGGCAAATGTCCGCGTGTGCTGTCCGCGTGTTGTCTGCGGTTGTCCGGGTGTGTGGGTTGTCCGGGTGCGTTGTCCGGGTGCGTGTTGTCCGGGGAGCAGGTTGTCTGGGTGTGTGTTGTCTGGGCGTGTTGTCTGGGGTGCGTTGTCCGGGTGTGTGTGCGTTGTCTGGGTGTGTGCTTGTCCGGGTGTGTGTTGTCCGTGTGTTGTCTGGGTGCGTGTTGTCCGTGCGTGCTTGTCTGGGTGTGTGTTGAACTGCGTGTGTTGTCCTGGGTGTGTGCTGTCTGCAAAGCCATTCTGGGTGTGTTGTCCGCGTGTGCTGTCCGTGCGTTGTCTGGGTGTGTGTTGTCCGTGTGTGCTTGTCTGGGTGTGTGTTGTCTCATGTGTATGTCCGAGTGTGTGTTGTCCGTGTGCTTGTCCGGTGTGCCATCCGGGTGCGTATTGTCTGGGTGTGCTTGTCCGGGTGCGTGTTGTCCGGGCAGTTGTCCGATGTGCGCTTGTCTGCGTGCGTGTTGTCCGGGTGTGTGTTGTCCGGGTGTGTTGTCCTGGGTGCAAAAGTTGTCCGTAAGTGCGTGTTGTCCGTGCTTGTCCGGGTGTGTGCTTGTCCGTGCGTGTTGTCTGGGTGTAAAAGTTGTCCTGGGTGCGTGCTTGTCTGGGTGTGTGTTGTCTGGTGTGTGTTGTCCGGTGTGTTGTCCGGGTGTGCTATTGGTGTGTGTTGTCTGTGTGTGTTGTCTGGTGTGTGTTGTCTGGGGTGTGTGCTGTCTGTGTAAAAGGTCCGGGTGCTGTCTGGGTGTGTTGTCTGGGTGTGTGTTGTCCGGGTGTGTTGTCTGGGTGTGTGCTTGTCCGGGTGTGCTATCCGGGTGTGCTTGTCCGGGTGGTTGTCCGCGTTGTCCGGGTGTACAGTGGGTGCGTTGTCCGGGTGTGTGCTGTCCGTGCGTGCTTGTCTGCGTGTGCTTGTCTGGTACGTTCAGCAAAGGTCTGGGTGTGTTGTCCGGGTGTGCAGTTGTCTGGGGTGCGTTGGTCCGTGTGCCGTCCGGGTGCAGGTTGTCCGGGGTGTGCCGTCTGGGCGTGTTGTCTGGGTGTGTGTTGTCCGGGTGTGCTTGTCTTGGGTGTGTTGTCCGTGTGTGTTGTCTGGGTGCGTTGTCTGCAAAGGTCTGGGGTGCGTTGTCCGGGTGCGTGTTGTCCGTGTGTGCTGTCCGGTGTGCGTTGTCTGGGTGCGTTGTCTGGGTGTGTGTTGTCCTGGGTGTGTGTTGTCTGGGTGTGTTGTCTGGGTGTGTGCTTGTCTGGGCGTGCTGTTCGGTGTGTGCTGTCCGCGTGCTTGTCTGGGTGTGCTTGTCCGGGTGTGCTTGTCCGGGTGCGTTGTCCGCGTGTGCTGTCCGGGTGCGCTGGTCCGGGGTGCTTGTCCGGGGGTGTGCTGTCCGTGTGTTGTCCGGGTGTGTTGTCCGTGTGTGTTGTCCGTGTGTGCTGTTGTCTGGGTGTGTTGTCCGGGTGTGTTGTCCGTGTGTTGTCCGGGTGTGCTGTCCGTGTGCTGTCCGGGTGCGTTGTCCAAGTGCATTGTCCGCGTTGTCCGTGTGCTGTCTGCGTGTGCTTGTCTGGGTGTGCTGTCCGTGCTTGTCCTGGTGTGTGCTTGTCCGGGGTGCAAAGTCCGTGTGCCGTCCGGGTGTATTGTCCGGGTGCGTTGTCCGCGTGTGCTTGTCCGGGTGTGTGTTGTCCGCGTGTGTTGTCCGGGTGCGTGCTTGTCCAAAGGCGCTTGTCCGGGTGTTTGTCCGCGTGTTGTCCGGGGTGTGTTGTCCGCGTGCTGTCCGGGTGTGCCGTCCGGGGTGTGTGTAAGCCAGTCCGGGGTGTGCTTGTCCGTGTGTGTTGTCCGCGTGTTGTCCGGGTGTGTGCTGTCCGGGGTGTGTGTTGTCCGGGTGTGCTGTCTCGTGTGCTTGTCCGTGTGTTGTCCAAGCGTGGTTGTCCGGGTGTGCTTGTCCGGGTGTGTGCTTGTCTCGGGGTGTGTGTTGTCTGGGTGTGCTGGTCCGTGTGTGCTGTCCGCGTGTGTTATCTGGGTTTGTTGTCCGTGTGCGTTGTCTGGGTCCGTGCTGTCTGGGTATTTAGTCTGCGTGTGTTGTCCAAGTGTAAGGTCCAGCGTGTGTTGTTCAGTGTGTTGTCTGGTGTGTTGTCCGGGTGTGTCACCGCGTGTGTTGTCCGTGTGTTGTCCGTGTGCTTGTCCGTGCGTGCTGTCCGGGTGTGTTGTCCGGGTGCGCTTGTCTGGGTGTAAGCAGTCCGTGCGTGCTTGTCCGTGTGCTGGTTCAGTGTGCTTGTCCGTGTGCGTTGTCCGGGCGTGCTGTCCGCGTGTGTTGTCCGGGTGCGTGCTGTCTGGGTGCGCTGTCCGTGCGTGCTTGTCTCGTGTGCTGTCCGGGGTGTGTGCTTGTCTGGGTGTGTGTTGTCTGGGTGTGTTGTCCAAGTGCTGTCTGGGTGTGTATTGTCTGGGGTGCGTTGTCCGGGGTGCGTTGTCCGGGTATGTGTTGTCTGGGCATGCGTTGTCCGGGTGCGTTGTCCGTGTGTGCTATCTCGCGTGTTGGTCCGGGTGTGTGCTTGTCCGTGCGTGTTGTCCGTGTGTGTTGTCCGGGTGTGTTGTCTGGGTGCGTGCTGTCTGGGCGTGTGCTGTCCGGGTGTGTGTTGTCCGGGGTGTGTGCTGTCCGGGTGCGTGCTTGTCCGGGTGTGTTGTCCGTGTGTGTTTGGTCTTGGGTGTGTGCTTGTCCGTGTGTTGTCTGGGTGCGTGTTGTCTGGGTGTGTGTTGTCTTGGGTGTTGTCTGGGTGTGTGTTTATCCGCAGTGTGTTATTCAGTGTGTTGTCCGTGTGTGCTGTCTGGGTGTGTGTGCTTGTCTGGGTGTGTGTTGTCTGGGTGTGTGTTTGTCCAAAATGCGTTGTCCGGGTGTGCTGTCTGGGTGTGTTGTCCGGGTGTGTTGTCTGGGGTGTGCTGTCTCGCGTGTGCTTGTCTGCGTGTTGTCCGCGCATGTTGTCTGGGTGTGTTGTCCGGGCGTGCGTCATTGTCCGGGGTGTGCGTGCTGTCCGGGTGCGTGTTGTCTGGGGTGCGTTGTCTGGGTGTGTGTTGTCCGTGCAAAAGCATCCTGGGTGTGTGTTGTCCGTGCTGCCTGCGTGTTGTCTGCGTGCAGTTGTCTGGGTGCGTGCTTGTCTGGGTGTGTGTTGTCTGGGTGTGTTGTCCGTGTGTGTTGTCTGGGTGTGTGTTGTCTCGCGTGTGTTGTCTGGGTGTGTGTTGTCTGGGTGTGTTGGTCTGGGTGTGCTGTCCGGGTGTGCTTGTCTGGGTGTGCTGTCTGGGTGTGTGCTTGTCCGGGGTGTGTGGTTGTCCGTGTGTGGTCTTGGGTGTGTGTTGTCTGGTGTGTTGTCCGCGTGTGCTGTCCGCGTTGTCCGGTGCGTGTCATCCGCGTGTGTTGGTCCGGTGCGTTGGTCCGGGTGTGCTTTGTCTGGGCGTGTTGTCTGGGCGTGTGTTGTCCGTGTGTGTTGTCCGCGTGTGTGCTGGTCCGTGCGCTGGTCCGGGGTGTGTGCTGTCTGGGTGTGTCGTCCGGGTGTGCGTTGTCCGGGTGTGTGCTGTCTGGGTGTGTTGTCCGCGTGTGTTAATCCGGGGTGTGTTGTCCGGGCGCATTGTCTGGGTGTGCTGTCTGGGTGTGTGTTGTCCGGGTGTGTTGTCCGGGTGCGTGTTGTCTGGGTGTGTTGTCTGCGTGTGTTGGTCTGGGGGTGTGTTGTCCGGGTGTGTTGTCTGGGTGTGTGTTTGTCTGGTGTGTGTTGTCTGGTGTGTGTTGTCTGGGCGTTGGTCCGCGTGCTGGTCTCAGTGCGTGTTGTCCGTGTGGTTGTCCGTGCAAAGGTCCGGGTGTGCTACTGGGTGCGTTGTCTGGATGTGCTTGTCTGGGTGTGCTGGTCTGGGTGCAGGGTTGTCTGGGTGTGTGTGCTTGTCCGGCGTGCTGTCTGGGTGTGTGCTGTCCGGGGTGTGCGTTGTCCGGGTGTGTTGTCCGCGCCTGTCCGGGGTGCGCTGTCCGTGTGTGCCAACCGGGTGTGTTGTCCGGGTGTGTGCTGTCTGGGGTGCGTGTTGTCCGGGTGTGTTGTCTGGGTGCGTGTTGTCCGGGCGTGTTGTCCGTGTGTTGTCTGGGTGTGTTGTCTGGGTGTGCTGTCTGGGTGTGTGTTGGTCTGGGTGCTGGTCTGGGTGTGTGTTGTCTGGGTGTGTGCTGTCTGGGTGTGTTGTCTGGGTGTGTGTTGTCCGCGTGTTGTCCGTGTATTGTCCGTGCGGTTGTCCGCAAACATCCGCGTGCTGTCTGCGTGTGTTGTCCGGGTGTTGTCTTTGTGCGTGTTGTCCGGGGCGTGTGTCATCTGCGTGTGCTTGTCCAGTGTGCTTGTCCGTGCGTTGTCTGGGTGTGTGTTGTCTGGGTGTGTTTGTCCGTGCGTTGTCTGGTGTGTGCTGTCCTTTCGCGTGTGTTGTCCGTGCTGTCTCGTGTGTGTTGTCCGTGTGTGTTGTCTGGGTGTGTTGTCTGCGTGTGTTGTCTGGTGCGTTGTCTGGGTGTGTTGTCTGGGTGTATGTTGTCTGGGTGTGTTGTCTGTGTGTTGTCTGGGTGTGTTGTCTGGGTGTAAAAGGGTTGTCCGGGGTGTGCTGGTCTGGGTGTGTTGTCTGGTGTGTTGTCCGGGTGCGTTGTCCGGGCGTGTGTCATCTGGGTGCGCTTGTCTGGGTGTGTGTTTGTCCGGGTGTATTGTCCGCGTGTGTTGTCCGGGTGTGCTGTCCGGGGTGTGTGCTGTCCGGGTTTGTTGTCCGTGTGCTTGTCTGGGTGCAAATGTCCGGGGTGTTGTCTGGTTGTGTGTTTGTCTGGGTGTGTGTTGTCTGGGTGTGTGTTGGTCTGGGTGTGTTGTCTGTAAAAGTTGTCTGGTGTGTGTTGTCTGGTAGTGTTGTCTGGGTGTGTGCTTGTCTGGGTGTGTGTTGTCCGTGTGTGTTGTCTGGGTGTGTTGTCTGTAAAGGTCTGGGTGGTGTGTTGTCTGTAAAGGTCTGGGTGTAAGAACTGGGTGTGTGCTTGTCCGCGTGGTTATCCGTGTGTTGTCCGCGCGTTGTCCGGGGTGTGTGTTGTCCGGGTGTGTGTCGTCCGTGTGCTGTCTGGGTGCGTTGTCCGTGTGTGTTGTCTGGGTGCGTGTTGTCTGCGTTGTCCAAAAGTTGTCCGGGTGCGTTGTCCGTGTGTGCTGTCTGGGTGTGTGTTGTCTGGCATGTGTTGTCCGGGGGTATGTGCTGTCCGTGTGTGCTATCTGGGTGTGTGTGCTTGTCTGGGTGTGTTGTCTGGGTGTGTTATCTGGGCGTGTGTTGTCCGGGGTGTAAAGTTGTCTGGGTGTGTGTTGTCTGGGTGTGTTGTCTGGGTGTAAAAGTTGTCTGGGTGTGTGTGTGCTGTCTGGGTGCGTGTTGTCCGTGTGTTGTCCGTGTGCTGTCTGCGTGCGTTGTCCGCGTGTTTGTCCGTGTGTGCCATCTGGGTGTGTGTTGTCCGTGTGTGTTGTCCGCGTGTTGTCCGGGTGCGTTGTCTGCGTGTGTTGTCTGGGTGTATATCTGGGTGTGTGTTGTCCGGGTGTGTGTTGTCTGGGTGTGTGTTGTCTCGGTGTGTGTTGTCTCGGTGTGTGTTGTCTGGGTGTGTTGTCCGTGCGTGTTGTCTGGGTGCGTTGTCCGGGTGTGTGTTGTCTGGGGTGTGTGCTTGTTCAGTGTGTTGTCTAAAAAAGGTCTGGGTGTGTTGTCTGGGCGTGTGTTGTCTGGGGTGTGTGCTGTCTGGGTGTGTGTTGTCCGGGGTAGTTGTCTGGGTGTGTGTTGTCCGGGTGTGTGCTGTCCTCGCGTGCGTTTGTCCTGCGTGCTGTCCGCGTGCTGTCCGCGTGTGTTGTCCGTGCGTGCTTGTCCGCGTGTGCTGTCCGTGTGCCGTCTGCGTGTGTTGTCCGGGTGTGTGCTGTCCTGCGTGTGCTATCCGGGTGTGATGTCCGGGTGTGTGTTGTCCGGGTGTGCGTGTTGTCCGGGTGTGTTGTCCGTGCGTGCTTGTCTGGGTGTATTGTCCGGGTGTGTGTGGTCCGGTGTGTGCTGTCTGCGTGTGTGTTGTCCGGGTGTGTTGTCCGGGGTGTGTGTTGTCTGGGTGTGTTGTCTGGGTGTGTGTTGTCCGGGTGCGTGCTATCCTGGGTGTGTTGTCCGTAAAAGGTCTGGGTGTGCTTGTCTGGCGTGTGCTGTCCGGGGTGCGCTGTCCGGGTGTGTGCTAGTTGTCTGGGGTGTGTTGTCCGGGTGCGTTGTCTGGGTGTTGTCCGCGTGTGCTGTCTGGGTGCGTTGGTCCTGGGTGCGGCTTGTCCTTGGTGTGTGGTCCGGGTGCGTGTGCTGTCCTGGGGTGCGTTGTCCGGGGTGTGGTTGTCCTGGGTGCGTTGTCCGCGTGTAAGGTCCGTGCGTTGTCCGTGCAATATCCGCGTTGTCTGCGTGTTGTCTGGGGTGTTTGGTCCGGGGTGCGTTGTCCGCGTAAAGGTCTCGCGTGCGCCGTCCGCGTGCTGTCCGGGGTGCGCCGGTCCAAGTGCGTTGTCTGGGTGCGTTGTCCGCGTGCTTGTCCTCCGGGGTGCGCTTGTCCGTGTGCGTTGTCTGGGTGCAGGTTGTCCGCGTGCGTTGTCCGGGTGCGTTAACTGGGTGTGTTGTCCAAGTGCAAGGTCCGGGTGCATTGTCCGGGGTCGTTGTCCGGGGGTGCGTTGTCCGCGTGCGTCCGTGTGTGCTGTCCGTGTGTCGTCCGTGTGCTTGTCCGGGTGCGTTGTCCGGGGTGCGTGTTGTCCGGGTGTGCCGTCCGTGCGTTGTCCGTGCGTAAGGTCCAAGTGTCATCCGTGCGTTGTCCGCGTGTTGTCCGCGTGCTTGTCCGTGCGTTGTCCGCGTGTGCTGTCCGGGTGTGTGTTGTCCGGGGTGCGCGCTGTCCGTGTGCCGCATCCGTGCGCCTCTGGGTGCGTTGTCCGGGTGCGTGTTGTCTCAAAAAAAGCACCGGTGTGTGTCATCTGGGTGCGCGTCAACTGGGTGCGTTGGTCCGTGCGTGTTGTCCGGGGTGTGTGCTATCCGGCGTGTGCTGTCTGGGTGTGAAGTTGTCCAGCGTGTTGTCCGGGTGTGTAGTTAACTGTGTGTGTTGTCTGGCGTGTTTGGTCTGGGCGCAAAGGTCCGGGGTGTGTGTTGTCCGGGTGCATGTCCGTGTGCTAATCCGGGGTGCGTTGTCTGGGCGTGCGGTTGTCCAAAGTGCGTTGTCCAAGGTGTGCTGTTCAGTGTGCCGCTGCGTTGTCCGTGCGTTGTCCGGGTGCGTTGTCCGCGTGTTGTCCGGGTGTGCCGTCCGCGTGTTGTCTGGGTGCGTGCTTCTGGTGCAGTTATCCGGTGTGCGCTGTCCAAAGCGAACCAGCGTGGCTGTCAGTGTTGTCTGGGTGCGGGGCTGTCCGGGAGCGTTGTCCGGGCAGCATCAAAGGTCTGGGTGTGTGGTTGTCTGGGTGTGTGTTGTCCGTGCGTTGTCCTGGGTGTGTGCTGTCTGGCAAAGGCCCGGCGTGTTTGTCTGCGCTGACGTCCAGCGTGCTTGTCCGTGTGTTGTCCGGGCGTTGTCCAGTGCCATCCGGCGTGGTATTATCCAAATATCCAAAGTGATGTCCGGTGCGTTGTCTGGGTGTGTGTTGTCTGGGTGTGTGTTGTCTGGGTGTGTTGTCTGGGTGTGTGCTGTCTGGTAAATATCTAGTGTTATCCGTGTGTGTTGTCCGCGTGTTGTCTGTGTGTGCTGTCTGGGTGTGTTGTCTCAAAGTGTTGTCCAGTGAGTTAGTTCAAGGCAAAGTTGTCCGGGTGTGTGTTGTCTGCGTGTGTTGTCCGTAAATGTCCTAAAAATAAGATCAGGGGCGTGTGTTTAAACTAGTGGGGTTGGTCTGCGTGTGTTGTCTGGGTGTAAGAATTAGTGTGTTGTCTGGGTGTGTGTTGTCTTAGTGTGCTGGTCCCGGGCGTGTGTTGTCCGGGTGTGTTGTCCGTAGTGCAGCTGGTCTCGTGTGTTGTTCAGGTGTGTTGTTTGGCATGTGTGTGTTAACTGTAGCGTGTTGTCCAAAAGATACGTCCCATGGTTGTTCAGTGTGCTGTCTCGGGTGTGCTGGTCTGGGTGTGTTGTCTGGTGTGTATTGGTCTGGGTGTGCTGTCTGGGTGTAAAGAATCAGAGCAGTTGGTCCGTGTGTTGTCCGGGAGCAAGCACCAGTGTGTTGTCAGTGTGTGCGTTGTCCGGGGTGTAAATGTCCCGGGGTGTGTGTTGTCTGTGTGTGTTGTCTGGGTGCAGGTTGTCTCGGTGTGTGTTGTCCAGGTACAGTTGTCTGTGTATATCTAAAAGGTCACAAAGGTCTGAAGGTAGTTATCTGGGTGTGTGCACCGTAGTTGTCTGGTGTGTGTTAGTCTGGGGTGTGTGCTTTGTCCGTGCGTGCTGTCTGCGCGTTGGTCCGGGTACATCCGCGTGCTTGTCCGCGTGTTGTCCGCGTGCTGTCCGTGTGTGCTGTCTGGGTGCGTGCTGGTCCGCGTAATATCCGACGTGCGTTGGTCTGGCGCAAATATCGCGAAGTGCGCCGTCTGGGGTGTGCTGTCCGTGTGTGTTTGTCCGCGTGCCGTCCGTGCTATCCAGGTGTTGTCCAAAGTGTGTGCTGTCTGGGTGTGTGCTTGTCCAAAAAAGTTGTCTGGGTGTGTGCTTGTCTGGGTGTAAAGTTGGCCTGGGTGTGTTGTCCGTGTGTGTTATCCGCATGTGCTGGTCTGGGTGTGGTTATTATCCGTGTGCTTGTCTGGGTGTGCTGTCTGGGCAAAAGCCAGTCTGGGCAGCGGTCTGCCAGTTGTCCGTGTGCTTGTCCGTGCGTTGTCCGCGTGCGTTGTCCGCGTGTGCTGTCCGGGCAAAATTGTCCAAAAAGGAACCCAAAAGTGTGCCGTCTGGGTGCGTGTTGTGTGGGTGCGTTGTCCAGCGGTGCTTGTCCGGGTGCGTGTTGTCCATGTGTTGTCTGCGTGCTTGTCCAAAAGCATCCGCGTGTGTTGTCCGGGTGTGTGCTTGTCCGTGGTCGGTCCTGGTGCTTGGTCCGGGGTGCGGTTGTCCGGGTGTGTCGTCCAGTGTGTCATCCGTAAAAGGTCCGGTGTGCTGGTCTGGTGCTGGTCTGGGTGTAGTTATCCAGTGCGCTGTCCGGGTGTTGTCCGGGTGTAATAGTCTGGTGCAATGTCCGGGGTGCAGGCTTGTCCGTGCAAATGTCCAAATATTCGCGTGGTTGTCCGGGGTGCAGCTTATCTGGGTGCGTTGTCTGGGTAGTTAACTGGCAACAACCAGGTGGTTAATCCAGCGCAATATCCAAAAAGGTCCGTGGCCGGTCCTAGTGCGCCGGCCTGGGTGTGTTAACCGCGCAGTTGTCCGGGTGCCGTCCGGGCGTGTGCGCTTGTCTCGGTGTGCTTGTCCGTGTGCTGGTCCGTGCGGCAGCCATCCGGGTGTGTACAAATCAGCAGTTGTCTGGGCGTGTTGTCCGGGCAGGCAATATCCAGCGCTAGTTCGCAGCAAAAGAACTGGGTGTGCAAAGCGTCTAGTGCGTTATCCAGGTGCTATCCCAGGCAAACATCTAGTGGTCCAGTGCAGGCTATCCCGGCGTTGTCCAGTGCTGTCCGCGTGCCGTCCTAGCGTTGTCCGTGCAGTCGTTCAGTGTTGTCATGGTGCCACCGGTGGCTGTCCAGTGAAGCGTCCGCGTGCTAACCTCAGTGTGCTGTCCGGGTGTGTATTGTCTGGCGTGTTGTCTGGGTGTGCCGTCCAAAGGTGCGTTGTCTGGGGCGGTCTGGTGTGTTGTCCGGGGTGTGTTGTCTGGGTGCGGCTATCTGAAAATATCCGTGTGTAAGGTTGTCCGGTGTGCTGTTCAGTGTGTGCTGGTCCGGTGTGTGTTGGTCTGGCATGGTCCGGCGCGCAGCGGTCTGGGCGTGTCGTCCGTGTGTGTTGTCTGGGTGCAGGTTGTCCGTGTGTGTTGTCCGGGCGCAAAGTTGGTCCGGTGTGCTGTCTGGGGTTTGTTGAAGCCCGCGTGCTTGTCCATCCGCCGTCCTGGCGCTGGTCCAAAGCGTGTCCAAAGTTACTGCAAAGGTCTGGGTGTAAGGTCTGCGTGTTGTCTCAGTGTGTGCTGTCTGGGTGTGCATATCCTGGGTGTGTGGCTGTCTGGGTGTAAATATCTGGTGTGCCGTCCAAAAGGTCCTGGGTGTGCTGTCTGGGTGTGGTTGTCCGTGTGTGTTGTCCGGGGTGCGTGCTGTCCGGGTGCGTGTTGTCCAGTGTGCCGCATCCGCGCCGTCCGGGTGTGTGCTTGTCCGGGGTGCGTGCTGTCTGGGTGCGTTGTCCGTGTTGTCCGGGTGCGTTGTCTGGGTGCGTTAATCTAGTGTGTTGTCTGCGTTGTCCGGGTGTTGTCCGGGCGTGCTGTCCGGCGTAGTTGTCGGTGAAGCTGTCCGGCAAAGCAAAGGTCCAAGAATGTCAGCGTGTGTTGTCCAAAGGTTGTCGGGGTGTGTCAGTCCAGCAAGCCAACCGCGCGTGTTGGTCCAGCGCGTGCTGGTCCGGGTGCGTTGTCCGTGTGTTGCTGTCCGCATGGTCTGGGTGTGTACTAACCAAAATGGTTCGGTGTTGTCTCGGTGTGTATTAACAACTATCCGGTGCGTGCTGTCCGAAAAAGAACCGCGTGGAACACCGGTGCTGTCCAGCGTGTACTGCAGTCCGGCGTGGCCACCAGCGTGGTTGTCCGTGCCATCTGAAAGTTTAATCAGTGGTGTCGGTCTGGGTGCGCGGTCCGTGTGTGCTTGTCCGGGCAGGTTGTCCGTGTGCTGTCCGTGTGTTGTCCGGGTGTGTGCCAACGGTGTGTGTTGTCTGGTGTGTTGTCCGTGTGTGCTGTCTGGGTGTTGTCCATGTGCAAGGAACAGCAGTTGGTCTAGTGCAAAGCAACCGCTGGGTGTGTTGTCCGGGTGTAAAGCAACCAGCGTGTAAGACCGCGTGTGTTGTCCGCAATATCCAGTGCGTGCTGTCCGTGTGCCGTCTGGGTGTGCTGGTCCAGTGTGTTGTCTGGGTGTGTTGTCTGGTGTGTTGTCTTGGGTAAAGGTCTAAAATGTCCGTGTGCTGTCCGCGTGTGCTGTCCGGGTGCGTCATCCGTGTGTTGTCTGGGTGTGTGCTGGTCCGGTGCCATCCAAAAATAACCGGTGGTGTTGTCCGGGTGTTGTCCGGGGTGTGCTGGTCTGGGGTGTGTGCTTGTCCGGGGTGTGTTTGTCCAGTGGCACGGTGTGTGGTTGGTCCACCGGCGTGTTGTCCGCGTGTGGTTGTCCGTGCGCTGTCCGCGGTGTTATCAAAAAAGTTGTCCGCGTGTTGGTCTGGGCGTGCTTATCCAAAAGGTCCGTGTCGGTCTGGGGGTGTGCTATCCGTGTGTGTTGTCTGGTAAAGTTGTCCAGTGCGTTGTCTCGGGGAGCAGGTTATTCGTGTGCTTGTCTGGGAGTGTGTTGTCTGGGCGTCTGGGTGTGTTGTCTGGTAAAGGACCTGGGTGTGTGCTGGTTCAAAAGGTCAAAAGGTCGCGCCGTCCGCGTGCTGTCTCAGGCGTTGTCCGGGTGTGCTTGTCCGCGTGCGCTGGTCCGGGTGCGTTGTCCGTGCAGTTGTCCGCGTGTTGGTCTGCGTGTGCTGTCTGCGTGTGCTGTCCAGTAAAGTCTATGTGTGCTGTCTGAGGTGCCGCCCGGCGTGCTGTCCGGGTGTGTTATCCGGTGCGTTGTCTGGTGTGTGTTGTCCGGGTGTGTGTTGTCCGTGAAAGGTCCGATGTGTGTGCTACCTGCGTGTGTGCTTGTCCGTTGCGTGTGTTGTCTGGGTGCTGGTCTGGTGCAAGTCTGGGTGTGTGCTTGTCTGCGTGTGTTGTCTGGGTGTGTGTCTGTCTGGTGGTAAGGTCTGGTGCAAGGTTATCTGGGTGTGTGGTTATCTGGGTGTGTGCTGTCCGGGTGTGCTTGTCCGGGTGTGCTATCCGCGTGTTGTCCAGGGTGTGTGCTGGTCCGGGTGTGTGCTTGTCTGGGTGCGTGTTTACCAGGTGTGTGTCGTTCGTGTGTGTTGTCTGGGTGTGTTGTCCGTGTAAGCCGTCTGGGTGTGTGTTGTCTGGGTGTGTTGTCCGGGTGCGTGTGTTGTCCGGTGTGTACTATCTGGGTGTGTGTTAACTGGTGTGTTTATCCGTGCGTTGTCTGGGTGCTGTGTGTGTGTGGTTGTCTGGGTGTGTGTTGTCCGGGGTGCAGGTTGTCCGGGGTGTGTACAGTCTGGGTGCTATCCTGGGTGTGTTATTATTCGCGTGTGTTGTCTGGGTGTGTGTTGTCCGGGTGTGTTGTCTGGGTGTGTGTTGTCTGGTGTGTGTTGTCTGGGTGTGTGTTGTCTAAAGTTGTCTGGTGTCGCTTGTCCGCGTGTGCTTGTCCGGTGTGCGTTAACCGTGTGTGTTGTCCGGGTGTTGTCCGCGTGGTTGTCCGGGTGTGTTGTCCGGGTGCGTGCTGTCCGGGGTGTGTGTTGTCCGGGTGCGGTTGTCCGCGTGTCGTCCGGGTGTGTGCTGTCCGGGGTGCGTGCTGTCCGGGTGTGTCGTCCTGCGTTGTCCGGGTGTGCTGTCCGGGTGCGTGTTGTCCGTGCGTGCTGTCCGGGTGCGCATCCGGGTGCGGTGTTGTCCGTGTGCTGTCCTGGGTGTGTGTTGTCTGGGTGCGTTGTCCGCGTGTTGTCTGCGTGTGCTGTCCGGGTGCGTTGTCCGGGGTGTGCATATTTTGGGTGTGTGTTGTCTGGGTGTGTGTTGGTCTGGGTGTGTGTTGTCTGGGGTGTGTTGTCCAATGTGTTGTCCGGGTAAAATTGTCCGTGTGCTGTCTTGGGTGCGTGCTGTCCGGGTGTGCTTGTCCGGGTGTGCCGTCCGCGTGTGTTGTCCGCGTGTTGTCTCGTGCGTGTTGTCCGGGTGTGCCATCTTGCGTGTGTTGTTCGTGCGGTTGTCTGGGTGCGTTGTCTGGGTGCAGGCTGTCCGGGTGTGTTGTCCGGGGTGCGTTGTCCGGGTGTGTGCTTGTCCGTGTGCTTGTCCGTGCGTGCTTGTCCGGGGTGCGTTGTCCGCGTGTGTTGTCTGGGGTGTATGGCTGCGTGTGCTGTCCGGGTGTGTTGTCTGGGTGTGTGTTGTCCGTGTGTTGTCTGGGTGTGCTTGTCCGGGTGTGTGCTGTCTGGGGTGTGCTGTCTGGGTGTGTGTTGTCTGGGTGTGTGTTGTCTGGGTGTGTGTTGTCTGCGTGCGTTGTCCGGGTGTGCTGTCCGGGCGTGGTTGTCCGGGGTGTGCTGTCCGGTGCAGGGCTGCTATTCCGGTGCGTGCTTGTCCGCGTGTGCTGTCCGTGTGCTGTCCGGGGTGGTTGTCCGGGCTCATATCCGTGCTGTCCGGGTCCGTGCTGGTCCGGTGCGTTGTCCGCGTGTTGTCCGCGGTGTTATCCTTGTGTGCGTTGTCCGTGCGTTATCTGCGTTGTCTGCGTGTGCTGTCCGGGTGTTGTCCGTGTGTTGTCCGTGCGTTGTCTGGCAGTTGTCCGTGTGTTGTCTGGGTGTGTGTTGTCCGTGTGTGTTGTCCGGGTGCGTGCTTGTCCAAAATGTCCGGGTAGCTATCCGTGTGTTGTCCGGGGTGTGTTGTCCGGGTGCAGTTGTCCGTGCGTGCTGTCCGGGGTGCGTGCTTGTCCGGGGTGCGTGCTGTCCGTGCGTTGTCCCGCGTGTGCTGTCCGTGTGTTGTCCGTGTGTTGTCCGGGTGTTGGTCTGCGTGGTTGTCCGCGTGCTGTCCGGGTGTTGTCCGTGGGGCATGTGCTGTCCGTGCGCGTGTTGTCCGGGTGTGTGTGTTGTCTGGGTGTGTGTTGTCCTGGTGCGCTGTCTGGGTGTGTGCTGTCCGTGTGTTGTCTGGGTGCGGTGTTGTCTGGGGTGTGCTGTCTGGCAAAGTTGTCCGGGTGTGTGCTTGTCTGGGTGTGTGCTTGTCCGGTGTGTGTTGTCTGGGTGTGTTGTCCGTGTGTTGTCTGGGGTGTGTGTTGTCTGGGTGTGGTTGTCTGGGTGTGTATTGTCTGGGCGTGCTGTCTGGGTGCGTTGTCTGGGTGTGTTGTCCGTGTGTGTTGTCTGGTGCGTGCTTGTCCGGGTGCGTGCTGGTCTGGGTGCGTGTTGTCTGGGTGCAGGTTGTCTGGGTGTGTGTTGTCTGGGTGTGTGTTGTCTGGGTGTGTGCTGTCTGGCAGTTGTCTGGGTGGTTGTCTGCGTGTTGTCTGGGTGTGTGTTGTCCGGGTGTGTACACCGCGTGTTGTCTGGGTGCATGTTGTCCGGTGTGTTGTCCAGCGTGTGCTGCTCGCGTGTGCTTGTCTGCGTGCCATCCGGGTGTGTTGTCCGCGTGTGTTGTCCGTGTGTGCTGTCCGGGTGTGTTGTCTGGGTGTGCTTGTCTGGGTGCTGTCTGGGTGTAAGCTGTCTGGGTGCGTTGTCCAAGTGTAAAGGTCTGCGTGCTTGTCCGTGTTGTCTGGGTGTGTTGGTCCGGGGTGTGTGTTGTCCGCGTGTGCTGTCTGGGTGTGCTTGTCTGGGTGCAAAGGTCTGGGTGTGTGTTGTCCGTGTGTGTTGTCCGGGTGTGTGCTGGTCCGTGCGTTGTCCGCGTGTGTCATCTGCGTGTGCCGTCCAAGTGCGTTGTCCGGGGTGCGTTGGCTTTGGGTGCGTTGTCCGCGTGTTGTCTGGGTGTGTGCTTGTCCGGGGTGCGTTGTCCGGGTGTGTGTTATCCAGTGTGTTGTCCGGGCGTGCTGTCCGGGTGTGTGCTTTCAGTCCGTGCGTGCTGTCCGGGTGCGTTGTCCGTGTGTGTTGTCCAAGTGCGTTGTCCGCGTGTACGGTCTCGTGTGTTGTCTGGCAAAAGGTCTGGGGTGTGCTGTCTGGGTGTGTTGTCCGCGCAGCATTGTCCGGGCGTGTGCTGTCCGGGTGCGTGCTGTCTGGGGTGCGTGCTGTCCGCGCTTGTCCGCGTTGTCCGTGCGTGCTGTCCGGGGTGTGTTGTCCGCGTGTCGTCCGTGCGTGCTGTCCAAGTGTGCTGTCTGGGGTGTACAGTCTGGGGTGCGTTGTCCGGGGTGTGTGCTGTCTGGGCGTGTGCTGTCCGGGTGCATGTCCATGTGTGTTTGTCCGGGTGCGTTGTCTTGCAAAAGTTGTCTGATAAAAAGTTGTCTGGGTGCGTTGTCTGGGTGTGTGGTTAACCAGTGTGTGTGTTGTCTGGGTGTGTTAGTCCGTGTGTGTCAACCGGGTGTGCGTTGTCCGGGGTGCGTTGTCCGGGTGTGTGCTGTCTGGGTGTGTCGTCCGTGTGCTGTCTGGGTAAAAAGGTCTGGGTGTGTGCTGGTCCGCGTGTGTTGTCCGGGTGCTCGTCTGCGTGTGCTTGTCCGGGGTGTGCTTGTCCGGGCGTGGTTGTCTGGGTGTGTGCTGTCTGGGCAGTTGTCTGCGTGTGCTGGTCTGGGTGTGTTGTCTGGGTGTAAAAGCTGTCCGGGGTGTGCAGGTTGTCCGCGTGCTGTCCAGTGCGTTGTCTCGGGTGCGTTGTCCGTGCGTGTGTTGGTCTGGTGTGTTGTCCGGTGTGTTGTCTGGGTGTGTTGTCTGGGTGTGTGCTGTCTTGGGTGTGCGTGTTGTCTTGTGTGTTGTCCGGGTGTGTGTTGTCTGGGTGTGTGTTGTCTGGGTGTGTGCTGTCCGTGTGTTGTCCGGGTGCAAAGTTGTCTGGGTGTGTTGTCTGGGTGTGTGCTGTCTGGGTGTGTGTTGTCTGGGTGTGTGTTTGTCTGGTGTGTGTTGTCTGGTGTGCGTGCTTGTCCGCGTGCCGTCCGGGTGTGTTGTCCGTAAAAGTTGTCCGGGTGCGCTTGTCTGCGTGTGTTGTCTGGGTAAAAGCGTTGTCTGGGTGTGCTGTCCGGTGTGTGTTGTCCGCGTGTTGTCTGCGTGTGTTGTCCGGGGTGGTGTTATGTCTGGGTGTGCTGTCCGTGTAACCGCGTGTTGTCCGGGCGTGTGTTGTCCGGGTGCGTTGTCTGGGTGTGTGCTGTCTGGGTGTTGTCCGTGTGCTGTCCAGTGTGTGCTGTCCGGTGTGTGCTTGTCTGAAGTTTGTTGTCTGCGTTGTCCGCGTGTGCTGTCTGGGTGTGCTGTCTGGTTGTGTGTCATCCGTGTGTTGTCTGGGTGTGTGTTTATTGGGTGTGTTGTCTGGGTGTGCTGTCTGGGTCGTGTTGTCTGGGTGTGTGTTATCTGGGTGTGCTTGTCCGTGTGGTTGTCTGGGCGTGTGTTGTCTGGGTGTGCTTTGTCCGGGTGTGTTGTCTGGGTGCGTTGTCTGGGTGTGTGTTGTCCGGGGTGTGCTGTCCGGGGTGCGTGTGCTGTCCGTGTGTTGTCCGCGTGTTGTCTGGGTGTGTGTGCTTGTCTGTGTAGTAGTTATATCCGTGTGTGTTGTCCGGGTGTGTGTTTGTCTGGGGTGTGTTGTCTGGGCGTGTGCTTGTCCGGGTGCGTTGTCCGCGTGTTGTCCGGTGTGCTTGTCCGTGTGTGCTGTCCGGGTGCGTTGTCCGTGTGTTGTCTGGGCATGTGCTTGTCCAAGGGGTTGTCCGTGTGCTGTCTGGGCGTGTGCTGTCCGTGTGTACATCCGCGTGTGTTGTCCGCGTGTGCTGTCCCGGGGTGTGTGCTGTCCGGGTGCGTGTTGTCCGTGTGCTTGTCCGGGGTGTGTGTTGTCCGGGTGTGGTTGTCTGGTGTGTGCTTGTCTGCGTGTGTCGTCCGTGCGTTGTCTGCGTGTGCTGTCTGGGTGTGCGTTGTCCGGGGTGTGTGTTGTCTGGGTGTGCTTGTCTGGGTGTGTTAACTGGGTGCGCTGTCCGGGGTGTGCTGTCCGGGTGCGTGCTGTCCGGGTGCGTTTCATCCGCGTGCTTGTCCGTGCTGTCCGGGTGCGTGCTGTCCGGGCGTGCTACTGGGTGTGTGTTGTCCGTGTCATCCGTGTGTGCTGTCCGTGCGTTGTCCGGGTGTGCTGTCTGGGTGTGTGCTGTCTGGGTGTGTTGTCCGTGTGTTGTCCGTGCTTGTCTGGCGTGTGTTGTCTGGGTGTGTGTTGTCTGGGTGTGTGCTGTCCGGGCGTGTTGTCCGGGTGTGTGTTGTCCGCGTGTGTTGTCCGGGTGTGTTGTCCGGGTGCGTTGTCCGGGTGCAAAGCGTTGTCCGCGTGTGCTGTCCGCGTGTGTTGTCCGCAGTTGTCCGTGCGTTGTCCGCGTGTGCTGTCCGGGCGTGCTGTCCGGGTGTGCTGGTCCGTGTGCAGACGTCCGCGTGTGCTGTCCGTGTAAAAAAGGTCCGGGTGCGTGTTGTCCGTGTGGTGTTGTCTGCGTGTGCTGTCCGGGTGTGTGTGGTCCGGGTGTGTGTTGTCTGGGTGTGCTGTCCAAGTGTGTTGTCCGGGGTGTGTTGTCTGGGCGGTTGTCTGCGTGTGTTGTCTGGGTGTGTGGTCTGGGTGTGTTGTCTGGTGTGCTGTCTGGGTGTGTTGTCTGGGCGTGGTTGTCCGTGTGTGTTTGTCCGGGCGTGTGCCTGTCCGTGTGCTGTCCTGCGTGCTGTCCGGGTGCGTTTGTCCGGGGTGTGTGTTGTCCGCGTGTGCTGTCCGCGTTGTCCATTTGTGCTTGTCCGTGCGGCTTGTCCATGCATTGTCCGGGTGTGTTGTCTGGGTGTGTGTTTGTCTGGGTGTGCTGTCCGGGTGTGTGCTGTCCGTGCGTTGTCCGCGTGCAGTTGTCCGGGGGTGTGCTGTCTGCGTGTTGTCCGTGTGTGTTGTCCGGGGTGTGCTGTCCGGGTGTGTTGTCCATGTGTGTTGTCTGGGTGTGTGTTATTCGCGTGTGTTGTCTGGGTGTGCTGTCTGGGTGTGTTGTCTGCAAGGTTCCGGGTGCGGGTTGGTCTGTAGCCGTCCGCGTGTTGTCCGCGTGTGTTGTCCGTGTGTGTTGTCCGGGCGTGTATTGTCCTTGCGTGTGTGCTGTCTGGGTGTGTGCTATCCGGGTGTGTGTTGTCCGGGTGCGTTGTCCGCGTGTGTTGTCCGCGTTGTCCGGGTGTGTGTTGTCTGGGTGTGTGCTGTCTGGGTGTGTGCTTGTCCGTGTGTGTTGTCCGGGTGTGTGTTGTCCAGTGTGTTGGTCTGGGGTGTGTGCTGTCTGGGGGTGTGGTTGTCTGGGTGTGTTGTCTGGGTGTGTTGTCTGGGTGTGTTGTCCTGGTGTGTTGTCTGGGGGGTGTGTTGTCTGGGTGTGTGTTATCTGGGTGTGTGCTTGTCCGTGCGTTTGTCCGGGTGCGTTGTCCGGGTGTGGCTATTCTGGGTGCCGGTCTGGGCGTGTGCTTGTCTGCGTGTGTTGTCTGGGTGTGTGTTGTCCGTGCGTGCTTGTCCGGGTGTGTGCTTGTCCGTGCGCGCCATCTGGCAGGTTGTCCAGTGTGTGCTTGTCCGTGTGTGTTGTCTGGGTGTGTGTTGTCCGTGTGTTGTCCGCGTGTGTGCTGTCTGGGCGGTGTTGTCTGGGCGGTGCTATCTCGGGTGTGTTGGTCTGGGGTGTGTTGTCTGGGTGTGTTGTCTGGGTGTGTTGTCTGGGTGTGTGCTTTAACTGCGTGTGTCATTCTAGTGCATGGTCCATGTGTGGTTGTCTGGGTGCAAAGAACTGGGTGTAAAGAACCGTGTGTTGTCCGTGTGCTACCTGGGTGTGTGCTGTCTGGGGTGTGTTAACTGATGTGTGTTGTCCTGCGTGCTGTCCGTGCGTTGTCCGTGCTGTCCGGGGTGCGTGCTGTCTGGGGTGTGCTGTCCGGGTGCAAAGTTGTCCGGGGTGTGTCGTCCGTGCGTGCTGTCCGGGTATACTGTCCGCGTGTGCTGTCTGGGGTGCGGTTGTCCGGGGTGTGCTGTCTGGGTGTGTGCTGTCCGGGGTGCAAGCCATCTAAAGGTCCGGGGGTGTGTTGTCCGGGTGTGTGTTGTCCGGGTGTGCTGTCCGTGCGTGTTGTCCGGGTGCGTGCTGTCTGGGTGCAGGTCCGGGGGCGTGTTTGTCCGGGTGTGCATTGTCCGGGTGTGTGTTATCCAGTGTGTGTTGTCTGCGCAGCTATCCGTGCAAAAGGTCTGGGTGTGTAAAGGTCTGGGGTGCGTGGTTGTCCGTGCGCTTGTCCGCGGTTGTCCGTGCAAAGTTGTCCGGTGTGTTGTCCGGGTGTGTGCTTGTCCGTGCGTTGTCCGTGCGTTGTCCGGTGTGCCGTCTGGGTGTGTTGTCTGTGTGTTGTCTGGGTGTGCTTGTCTGGTGCAGTTGTCTGGTGTGTGTTGTCTGGGGTGGGCTATTGTCCTGGGTGTGTTGTCTGGGTGTGTGTTGTCTGGGGTGGTGTTGTTGTCTGGTGTGTTGTCCGTGTGTGTTGTCTGGGGTATGCTGTCGTGTGTGCTGTCTGGGTGTGCTGTCCGTGTTGTCTGGTGTGTTGGTCTGGTGTGTGTTGTCTGGGTGTGCTAGTTCAAAAGGTCTGGGTGTGTTGCCCTGGGTGTGTGTTGTCTGGGCGTGTGCTGGTCCGGGGTTGTCCGGGTGCTTGTCCAGCGTGTACAGTTGTCTGGGTGTGTTGTCCGGGGTGTGTGTTGTCTGGGTGCCGTCTGGGGGTGTGTTGTCCGTGTGTGTTGTCCGGGTGTGTGTTGTCTGTGTGTGCCGTCCGGGTGTGTGCTTGTCTGGGTGTGTTTAACTGGGTGTGTTGTCTGTGTGTGTTGTCCGGTGTGTTGTCTGGGGTGTGCTGTCTGGGTGTGTAAGGTCTGGGTGTGTTGTCCGGGCGTGTGCTATCTGGGTGTGTGTTGTCTGGGTGTGTGCTTGTCTGGGGTGTGTGCTGTCTGGGGTGTGTTGTCTGGTGTGTTGTCTGGGTGTAAAGGTCTGGGTGTGTGTTGTCTGGGTGTGTGTTGTCTGGGTGTGTGTTGTCTGGGTGTGTGTCATTCGCGTGCTGTCCGCGTGTTGTCCGGGGAGTGTGTTGTCCAAGTGTGCTGTCCGGGTGCGTTGTCCGGTGCAAGTTGTCCGGGGTGCGTGCTGTCCGCGTGTGTTGTCCGGGGCGTGCTGTCCAGGCGCATTGTCCGTGTGTTGTCCGGGTGTGCTGTCCAGTGGCTGTCCGGGTGCAGTTGTCCGTGGTGTGTTATCCGGCGTGTTGTCCAGGTGTATTGTCCGCGTGCTGTCCGGGGGGTGCTGTCCTGGGTGTGTGGTTGTCCGTGCTTTGTCCGGGAGTGTGCTTGTCCAAAGTGTGCTGTCCGGGTGTGTTGTCTGTGGGTGTGTTGTCCGGGTGTGTTGTCCGGGTGTGCTTGTCTGGGCAGGGCTTATCTAAAAGGTCTGGGTGTGTTGTCCGTGTGTGTTTATTCGTGCTATCCGTGTGCGCAACTGGGGAGGTTGTCTGGGTGTGTGCTGTCTCGGGTGTGCCGGTCCGGGGCGTATATCTGGGTGCTGTCCGGGTGTGTGCTTGTCCGGGTGTGTGGTTGTCCGGGTGTGTGCTGTCCGGTGCAAGTTGTCTGGGTGCGTGGTTGTCCGCGTGTGCTTGTCCGGGTGTGTTGTCTGGGTGTGTTGTCTGGGTGTTGTCCGCGTGGTGCTTGTCCGGGGTGTGCGTTGTCCGGGCGTGTGTTGTCCGGTGTGTGCTTGTCCTTTCGCGTGCTTGTCCGGTGTAAAAGGTCTGGGTGTGTGCCACGCAGTGTGCTGTCCGCGTGTGTTGTCCGCGTGTGCTGTCTGGGTGTGTGCTGTCTGGGTGCGTTGTCTGGGCGTGTTGTCCGTGCGCTGGTCCGCGTGTGTTGTCCGGGGTGTGCTGTCTGGGTGCGTGTTGTGTGGGTGTGTGTCGTCTGGGTGTGTGCTGTCCGGGTGCGTTGTCCGGGTGTGTTGTCCGGGTGCGCTTGTCCGCGTGAGCTGTCCGGGTGCGTTGTCTCGTTGGTCCGCGTGCCATCTGGGTGCGCTTGTCCGTGTGCTTGTCTGGGTGTGTCGGGCCCGTGCGTGTTGTCCGCGTGCGCTGGTCCGGGGTGTGCTTGTCCGGGTGCGTTGTCCGCGTGGGCTGTCCGGGTGCTGTCCGTGCGTTGTCCGGGTGTCATCCGTGCGCTGGTCCGCGTGCTGTCCGGGCGTGCCGCGGGCGTGTGCTGTCCAGCGTGTATTGTCCGGGGTAAAGGTCCGGGGTGCGCTGTCCGCGTGTGTCACTGGGTGTGTTGTCCGTGTGTGTTGTCTCGTGTGTAAGGTCTGGGTGCGTTGTCCGTGTGTGTTGTGTGGGTGTGTGTTGTCTGGGTGCGCTGTCCGGGTGTGTGCTGTCCGTGTGTGTTGGTCCGTGTGTGCTGTCCGTGTGTTGTCCAGTGTGCGTTGTCCCGCGTGTGCTGTCCGCGTGTGTTGTCTGGGTGTGTGTTGTCCGTGGTTGTCCGCGTGTGCTGTCCGGGTGCGTGTTGTCCGGGTGCAGTGTTGTCCGGGGTGTGCTTGTCCGGGGTGCAGTATTGTCCGGGTGTGTGCTGTCCGGGTGTGTGCTGTCTGGTGCTGTCCAAGTGTGCTGTCCAAAAGTGCGTTGTCCGTGTGCTGTCTGGGTGTGGTTGTCCGGGTGTGTGTTGTCCGTGCAAAGTTGTCCGGGTGTGCTGTCCGTGTGTTGTCTGGGCGTGCGCTGTCCGTATTGTCCTGCGTGTCATCCGCGTGCTGTCCGGGGTGTGCCGTCCGGGGGCGTGCTTGTCCGGGCGTGTGCTGTCCGGGTGCGTTGTCCGCGTGTGGTTGTCCGGGTGCGTTGTCTGGGTGCTGTCTGGGCGCGTTCGTCTCAAGTGTGTTGTCCGCGTGTGTTGTCCGGGTGTGTTGTCTGGGGTGTGCTTGTCCGGGCGCGTGTCGTCTGGGCGCTGTCCAGTGTGTTGTCCGGGTGTGTTGTCCGCGTGTGTTGTCCGGGCGTGTTGTCTGGGGTGTGCTGTCCGGGCGCAGTGCTTGTCCGTGCGTTGTCCGCGTGTGCTTGTCCGGGGTGTGCTGTCCGGGCGTTGTCCGGGTGCGTTGTCTGGCAAAGGTCTCGGTGCGTTGTCTGGGCGTGTGTTGTCTGGGTGTGCTTGTCCGCGTGTGTTGTCCGTGTGTCACCTGGGCGCGTGTTGTCCGCGTGTGTTGTCTGGGTGTGTTGTCTCGTGTGTTGTCCGATGTGCCGTCCGCGTGTGCTGTCCGGGTGCGTTGTCCGTGTGTGCTGTCCGGGTGTGCGTTGTCCGGGGCGTGCTTGTCCGCGTGGCTGTCTGGGGTGTGTGCTTGTCCGGGTGTGCTGTCTCGCGTGTGCTGTCCGCGTGTGCTGTCCGGGTGTGTTGGTCCGGGTGTTGTCCAGTGGTTGTCCGCGTGTAACATCCCAGTGCGTGTTGTCCGTGTGTTGTCTGGTGCGTGGTTGTCCGGGGTGTGTTGTCCGGGGTGCGCTTATCCGTGCAAAGTTGTCCAGTGTGTGCTGTCTGGGTGTGTTGTCCGGGTGTGTGTTGTCCGTGTGTGCTTGTCCGGGGTGTGTGTTGTCCCGTGAGTTGTCCGCGTGTGTTGTCCGGGTGCGTGCTTGTCCGGGTGTGCTGTCCGTGCGTTGTTCCGTGCGTTGTCCGGGTGTGTGTTGTCCGTGCGTGCTAATCCGCGTGTGTTGTCTGGGTGCGTGCTGTCCGGGTAAAAGTTGTCCGGTAAAAGTTGTCCGTGTGTTGTCTCGCGTGTGTTGTCTGGGTGCGTGCTGTCCGGGTGCGTGCTGTCCGGGGTGTGTGCTGTCCGGGTGTGTTATCTGGGCAAAAGGTCTGCAAAGGTCTGGGTGTGCTTGTCTGGGTGTGTGCTGTCTGTAAAAGGTCTGGGTGTGTGCTTGTCTGGGTGTGTTGTCTGGGTGTGTTGTCTGTGTGCTGTCCGGTGTGTGTTGTCTGGGTGTGTTTGTCTGGGTGTGTGCTGTGTGGGTGCGTTGTCCGCGTGTTGTCCGCGTGTGTTGTCTGCGTTGTCTGGGTGTGTGCTGTCCGTGCAGGCTTGTCCGCGTGTTGTCCGGGGTGTGCTGTCCGCGTGCGTTTTCCGGGTGCAGCCGTCCGTGTACTGTCTGTGTGTTATCCGTGCGCTGTCCGGGCGTGTTGTCCGGGGTGTGCTTGTCCGCGTGTTGTCTGGGTGCGTTGTCTGCGTGTGTTTGTCTGGGTGTGTGTTGTCTGTGTGTGTTGTCCGTGCGTTGTCTGGGTGTTGTCTGGTGTGTGTTGTCTCGCTGGGTGTTGGTCGGTGTGTTGTCTGCAGGTTGTCTGGGTGTGTGCTTGTCTGGGTGTGGTCCTGGGTGTGTTGTCTGGGTGTGCTGTCTGGGTGTGTGTTGTCTGGGTGTGTTGTCTCGGGTGCGTTTGTCTCGCGTGTGCTGTCCGCGTGCGTGCTTGTCCGTGCGTGTTGTCCGCGTGTCGTCCGGGGTGTGTGCTGGTCTGGCAAAAGGTCCGTGTGCTGTCCTGGGTGTGTTGTCTGGGGTGTGCTCGGTCTGCGCAGTTAACTGCGTGCTTGTCTGCGTGTTGTCTTGCGTTGTCTGGGTGTGTTGTCCGGGTGTGTCAGGCGGCGTATTGTCTGGGTGTGCTTGTCCGGGTGTGTTGTCTGGGTGTGTGTTGTCTGGGTGTGTTGTCCGTAGTTGTCCGTGTGCGTTTGTCTCGGTGTGTGCTGTCTGGGTGCTTGTCTGGCGTGTGTTGTCTGGGTTTGTTGTCCGTGTGTTGGTCTGGGTGTGCTGTCCATGCTGTCTGGGTGTGTTGTCTGGGTGTGTTGTCCGGGTGTGCTGTCCGGCGTGTCATCCGCGTGCTGTCTGGGTGTGTTGTCCGCAAGGTCCGGTGTGTGTTGTCCTGGTGTGTTGTCCGGGTGTGTTTGTCCGGGTGTGTTGTCTGGGTGTGTGTTGTCTGGGGTGTGTCGTCTGGGGTGTGTGCTTGTCCAGTGTGCGGGTTAGTCCGCGTGTTTGTCCAAAAAAGTTGGTCCGGTGTGCTATCTGGGTGTGTGGTTGTCCGCGTGTGCTGTCCGCGTGTTGTCCGCGTGTGCTTGTCTCGGTGTAGTTGTCTGGGTGTGTGCTTGTCTGGTGTGTGTTGTCTGGGTGTGTGCTGTCTGGGTGTAAAGCCATTCGTGGGTGTGTTGTCTGGATGTGTTGTCTGCGTGTGCTTGTCCGCGTGTGTTGTCTGGGGTGTGTTGTCTGGGTGTGTAAGGTCTGGGTGTAAAAGCGTCCGCGTGTGCTGCCCTGCGTGTTGTCCGGGTGTGTGCTGTCCGTGCGTGCTGTCCGGCAAAGGTCTGGGGTGTGTGCTTGTCCGGCGTGTGCTTATCTGGGGTGTGTGTTGTCTGGGTGTGTGTTGTCCTGCGTGTGCTTGTCTGCGTGTGTTGTCCGTGTGCTGTTGTCCGGCAAAAGGTCTGCGTGTGTTGTCCGTGTGTGTTTGTCCGTGTAAGGTCTGGGTGTGTTGTCCGCGTGTGCTTGTCTGGGTGTGTGCTTGTCTGGGTGAGTTGTCCGGGTGTGTGTTGTCCGTGTGCTGTTCCAAGTGTGTTGTCGGGGTGTGTTGTCTGGGTGTGTGTTGTCTGGGTGTGTGTTGTCTATGTGTGTTGTCCGTGTGTGTTGTCCGTGTATTGTCTGGGTGTGTGTTGTCTGGTAGCTGTCTGCGTGTTGTCTGGGTGCGTGCTTGTCCGCGTTGTCCGCGTGTTGTCTGCGTGTGTTGTCCGCGTGTGCTGTCCGTGTGTGTTGTCCGCGTGTGCTTGTCTGGGTGTGCTTGTCTGGGTGTGTGCCGTCCATGTGTTATCTCGGTGTGTTGTCCGCGTGCTTGTCCGGGTGTACGTCTGGGTGCGTTGTCTGCGTGTGTTGTCCGGTGTGTAAGTTATCTGGGTGCAGGGGTTGTGTGGGTGCAGGTTGTCCGTGTGTTGTCCGGGTGTGTGTTGGTCCGTGTGCTTGTCCGGGGTGTGTTGTCCGTGTGTTGTCTGGGTGTGCTGTCCGCGTGTTGTCTGCGTGTTTTCTGCGTGTGTGTTGTCTGGGTGTTGTCTGTGTGTGTGTTAATGGTGGCTGTCCGTGCGTGCGTTGTCCGCGTGTGCTGTCCGGGCGTGTGCTGTCCGGGTGCGCTTGTCTGGGTGTGTGCTGTCCGGGGTGCGTGCTGTCCGCGTGTGTTGTCTCAAAAGCTGTCCGTGCCATCCGGCAAAGTTGTCCGCGTGCTGTCCGCGTGTGTTGTCCGTGTGTACGTCCGGCGTGTGCCGCCGTGCGTTGTCCGTGTGCTGTCCGGGGTGCCGTCCGGGGTGTGCGCGTCCGTGTGCCGCCTGGGTGCGTTGTCCGGCGTGTTGTCTGGGTGTGTGCCGGTCTGGGTGTGCCATCCTGGGTGCGTTGTCCGCGTAGTGTTGTCCGTGTGTTGTCTGGGTGTGTGCTTGTCTGGGTGCGTTGTCCGGGTGTGTTTTGTCTGGGTGTGTGTTGTCTGGGTGTGTTGTCTGGTGTGTTTGTCTGGGTAAAGCGGTCCGTGCATGCGTCCGTGTGCATGGCGTTGAATCCGGGTGCGTTGTCCGCGTGCTGTCTGGGGTGTGTGGTTGTGTCCGGTGTGTTGTCTGGGTGTGCCGGTCCGGGGTGTGTTGTCCCGGTGTGTGCTTGTCCGCGTGTGCTGTCCGGGTGTGTGTTGTCTGGGTCATTTGTCTGGGTGTGTTGTCTGGGTGCGTTGTCCGTGTTGTCCTGGGTGTGTTGTCTGGTGTTGTCTGGGTGTGCTGTCTGCAAAGCGTCCGTGTGTTGTCTGGGTGTGTGTTGTCTGGGTGTGCGTTGTCTGGGTGTGGTGTTGTCTTGCAAGTTACCGTGTGTTGTCTGGGTGTGTTGTCTGGGTGCGTGCTTGTCCGCGGTGTTGTCCGGGGTGTGTGCTGTCCGGGTGCGTGGTTGTCCGTGCGTTGTCCGCTGTCCGTGTGCGTTGTCTGGTGCGTGCTGTCTGCGTGCGTTGTCTGGGTGTGTTGTCTGGTGTGTGTTGTCCGCGTGTGTTGTCTGGGTGTGCTTGTCCGGGGTGCAAAGTTATTCAGTGTGTTGTCTGGGTGCGTTGTCTGGGTATGTTGTCCGGATGCGTGCTGGTCCGCGTGTGTTGTCCGGGTGCGTGTTGTCCGGGTGCGTTGTCCGGGTGTGTGTTGTCCTGCGTGTGTTGTCCGGGTGCAGCTATCCGGGTGTGCTGTCTGGGTGCGTGTGCTGTCTAAACGCGTTGTCCGGGCGTGGTTGTCTGGGTGGTGTTGTCCGTGTGCTGTCCGGTGCGTGCTGTCCGTGCCAGTCGGTGCGCTTGTCCGGGGGCGTGCTTGTCCGGGTGCGTGCTGTCCGGGGTGTGTGCTGTCCGGGGGTGTGTTGTCTGGGGTGTGTGTTGTCCGTGTGTGTTGTCTGGGGGTGTGCTGTCCGGGTGTATCGTCCGGGTGTGTGCTGTCTGCGTGTGTGTTGTCCGGGTGCGTGTGTCGTCTGGGTGTGCAGTTGTCCGGGTGTGTGTTGTCCAAGTGTGTTGTCCGTGTGTTAGTCTGGGTGCTGTCTGCGTGTGTTGTCTGGGTGTGTGTTGTCTGGGTGTGCCGGTCTGGGTGTGTGCTTGTCTGTGTTGTCTGGGTGTGCTGTCTGGGTGTGTTGTCTCGGCGTGTGTTATTCATGTTGTCTGGGTGTGTCAACTGGGTGCGTGCTTGTCTGGGGGCGTGTTGTCCGCGTGTTGTCCGCGTGTGTTGTCCAAAGTGCGTTGTCTGCAAGTGTGCTGTCTGGGTGTGTGTTGTCCGGGTATGCTTGTCCGCGTGTGTTGTCCGGGGTGCGTTGTCCGGGTGCAGGTTGTCCGTGTGCTGTCCGTGTGTGTCGTCCGGGTGGGTTATCCGGGGTGCGTTGTCCGGGTGTGTTTGGTCTGGGTGTGTGCTGTCCGCGTGTGCTGTCCGGGTGTGTCATCTGCGTGCTTGTCCATGCGTTGTCCAAGGCGTGTGCTGCTGTCTGGGTGTGTGTTTGTCTGGGTGTGCTTGTCCGGGGGTGTGCGGTCTGGGTGTGTGTTGTCTGGGTGTGTTGTCTGGGGGTGTGCTGTCTGCGTGTGGCTATCTGCGTGTGTTGTCCGTGTGTGTTGTCCGGGTGTGCGTGTTGTCCGTGTGTGTTGTCTGGGTGTTGTCCGGGTGTATTGTCCGGGTGTGTTGTCCGCGCAAGGTTGTCTGGGTGTGCTATCCGCGTGCTGGTCTAGTGTGTTATCCTTCGCGTGTTGTCCAGTGCGTTGTCTGGGTGTGCTGTCCGCGTGTGCTTGTCCGTGCGCTGTCCGCGTGTGTTGTCCGTGTGCTGTCCGGGTGCGCTGTCCGGGTGCTTGTCCGGCGTGTGCTGTCTGGGTGTAAAAGGTCCGTGCGTGCTTGTCCGCGTGCTGTCCGTGTGTTGTCCGGGTGCGTGTGCTTGTCCGGGTGTTGTCCAGGCGGTGTTGTCCGGGTGCGTTGTCTGGGTGTGCTGTCCGTGTTGTCCGGGGCGTGCGTTGTCCGGGGTGTGCTTGTCCGGCGTGCTGTCCGGTGTTGTCCGCGTGCTGTCCGCGTGCTGTCCGGGTGCGCTTGTCCGGGCGTGCTGTCCGGGAGCGTGCTGTCCGTGTGCTTGTCCGTGCGTTGTCCGGTGCGTTATCCGCGTGCTTGTCCAGTGCGTTGTCCGGGTGTGTTGTCTGGGTGTGTGCTTGTCCGGGTGTGTTGGTCTGGGTGTAAAAGGTCTGGGTGTTTGTCTGCGTGTTGTCTGGGAGGTTGTCCGGGTGTGTGCTGTCCGGGTGTGTCACCGCGTGTTATCCGGGGTGTGCGGTTATCTGCGTGTGTTGGTCTGGGGTGTGTGTTGTCTGGGTGTTGTCTGGGTGTGTTGTCTGGGTGCGTTGTCCGTGCCGTCCGTGTGTGTTGTCCGGGTGTGTTGTCCGGGTGCAGTTGTCCGGGTGTGCTGTCCGGGGTGCGTTGTCCGTGTGCGTTGTCTGGGTGCGTGCTGTCCGGTGTGTTGTCCGTGTGTGCTGTCCGGGGTGTGTTGTCTGGGTGTGTGTTGTCCGTGTGTGTTATCTGGGTGTGTGTTGTCCGGTGTGTGTTGTCCTGGGTGTGCTATCTGGCGTGCGTTGTCTGGGTGTGTGTTGTCTGGGTGTGTGTTGTCCGGGGTGTGTGTTGTCTGGGTGTGTTGTGTGGGTGTGCTGTCTGGGTGTAAAGAACTGGGTGTGTTGTCTGGGTGCCATCCTGGGTGCTATCCGTGAGTTGTCTGGGTGTTGTCTGGGTGTGTTGTCTGCGTAAAGGTCTGGGTGTGTGTTAGTCCGGGGTGTGCTGTCTGGGTAAAAGTGTCTGGGTGTAAAGGTCTGGGTCGTGTGCTGTCCGCGTTGTCCAGCGTGTTGTCCGGGTGTGGGCTGTCTGGTGTGTGCTGTCTGCGTGTGCTGTCCGGGGTGTGTCGTCCTGGGTGTGTTGTCCGCAAGGTCTTGGGTGTGCCGTGGTGCGTGCTGTCCGGGGTGCGTGTACCTGGGTGCGTGCTTGTCCGCGCGTTGTCTGCGTGTGTTGTCCGTGCGCTGTCTCGTGCGTGCTGTCCGTGTGTCATTCCGGGCGTGCGGTCTGGGTGTTGTGTGGGTGTGTGTTGGTCTGGTAAAAATGTCCGCAGTGTGTTGTCCGCGTGTGCTGTCTGGGCGTGTGTTGTCTGGGCGTGTGTTGTCTGGGTGTGTTGTCTGGGTGTGCTGTCTGGGTGTGTGTTGTCTAGTGTGTGTTGTCTGGGTGTGTGTTGTCTGGGTGTGTGTTGTCTGGGTGTGTTGTCTGGTGTGTGTTGTCCGGGGTGCGCTGTCCGGCGTGCTGCTGTCCGTGTGTTGTCCGCGTTGGTCCGGGGGTGTGCTTGTCCGGGTGCGTTGTCCGTGTGCGTTGTCCGGGTGCGTTGTCCGGTGTGCGCCATCCAGCGGTGTGTTGTCCTGCGTGCGCTTGTCCGTGCTGTCCGGGGTGTGCGTTGTCCGGGCGCGTGTCATTCGGGGTGCGCTGTCCGCGTTGTCCGCGGTGTTGTCCGGGGTGTGCTGTCTGGGTGTGTTGTCCGGGCGTGTGCTGTCTGGCGTGCTGTCCGTGTGCTATCCAGTGCGCTGTCCGCGTGCTGTCCGGGCGTGCCATCTCGTACGTCCGGGCGTGCGCTTGTCCGCGTGTTGTCCAAGTGTTGTCCATGCAAAGGTCCGGTGCCGTCTGGGTGTGCTTGTCCAAAGTGTTGTCCGGGTGTGCTTGTCTGGGTGCGTTGTCCAAAAAGGTCCGCGCGGTCTGGGTGTGGTTATCCGTGTGTGCTGTCCGGTGCGTTGTCTGGGTGGTTGTCCGTGCGTTGTCTGGGCGTGTGTTGTCTGGGTGTGTTGTCCGGCGTGTGTCATCCTGGGTAAAGGTTCATGCAAAAGATCCGGGGTGTGCCGGTCCGCGTGTTGTCTGGCGCTGAACCGGGGTGTGTTGTCTGGGTGTGTTGTCCAATGTGGTTATCCAGGTGTGTGTGTTGTCCGTGTGTTGTCTGGGTGTGTGTTGTCTGGGTGTGTGTTGTCCGGGTGTGTTGTCCTGGTGTGTTATCTGGGTGTGTGTTGTCCGGTGTGTTGTCTGGGTGTGTTGTCCGTGTGCCGTCTCTGGGTGTGCTTGTCTGGGTGTGTGTTGTCTGGGTGTGTGCTTGTCTGGGTGTAAAAGTTGTCTGGGTGGTGCTTGTCTTGTGTGTATGGTCTGGGTGTGCTGTCCGCGCCACCGTGTGCTTGTCCGTGTGTCGCGTCCGTGTGCTGTCCGGGTGCGCTTGTCCGTGTGCGTTGTCCGCGTGTGCTTGTCCGCGTGTGTTGTCCAAGAGCTTGTCTGGGTGTGTTGTCTGGGTGTGCTGTCCGTGCCAATCTGGGTGCGTTGTCCGGGGTGTGTGGGCTTGTCCGCGTGTGCTGTCCGTGTGCTGTCCGGGGCGTGTGTTGTCCGGGGTGCGTGTCATTCGTGTAAAGAACTGGGTGTGTGTTGTCCGGCAAGGTCCGTGTGTTGTCCAGTGTCATCCGTGTGCTATCCGCGTACTGTCTGGGTGTGTTGTCCGGGTGTGCTTGTCCGGGTGTGTGTTGTCCGCGGTTGGCCCGGGGGGTGTGTTGTCCAAGTGTGTGCTGTCTGGGTGTGTGTTGTCCAAAAGCGGTCTGGGGTGGGTTGTCCGTGTTGGTCTGGGGTGTGTGTTGTCTCGTGTGTGTTGTCCGGGTGCAAGGTCCAGTGTGTTGGTCTGGTGTGTTATCCTGGGTAATAGTCTGGGTGTGTTGTCTGGGTGTGTGTTGTCTGGGTGGTTGTCTGGGTGTGTTGTCTGGGTGCCAGTCTGGTGTGTGTTTTCTGGGTGCGGTTGTCTGGTGTGTTGTCTGGTGTGTGTGTTGTCTAAAAGCCATCTGGGTGTGTGTTGTCCGTGTAGTAAGCACTGGGTGTGTTGTCTGGGTGTGTTGTCTGGTGTGTTGTCTGGGTGTGTGCTGTCTTGGGTGTGTGTTGTCTGGGTGTGCTTGTCTGCAAGAAGTCTGGGTGTGTGTTGTCTGGGTGTGCTATCTGGTGTGTAGTTGTCCGGGGTGTGTGCTGGTCTGGGTGTGTGTTGTCTGGGTGTGTTGTCTGGGTGTGTTTGTCTGCGTCCGGGGTGTGTACACCAGGTGCGCTTGTCCGTGCCGGTCTGGGCGTGTGCTTGTCTCAGCGTGCTGGTCCGTGTTGTCCGTGTGTTGTCTGGGTGTGTTGTCCGCGTAGTTATTCGGGTGCGCTGTCTGGGTGCGTTGTCCGGGTGTGTCGGTCCGGGTGTGTACGTCCGCGTGTTGTCCGTGTGTTGTCCGCGTGTTGTCCGCGTGTCGTCCAGTGCGCCAGGCTGGGCAAAGGTCTGCGTGTTGTCCGTGTGCGGTCCGCGTGCCGTCCGGGTGTGCTTGTCTGGGTGTGTGTTGGTCCAAAAAATGGTCTGGGGTGTGCCACCGGGGTGTGCTGGCCTGCGTTGGTCCGGGTGCGTTGTCCGTGTGTGCTGTCCGTGTGTGCTTGTCCTCGGTGCGTGCTGTCTGGGTGCGTTGTCCGGGTGTGTGGTTGTCCGGGGTCGTTATCCGTGCGTTGTCCGGGGCGCGCTGTCCGCTGGGCGTGTTGTCCGGGGTGTGCCGTCCGCGTGCTTGTCTCGCGTGTTGTCTGGGTGCGTTGTCCGCGTGCTGTCCGCGTGTGCTGTCCGCGTGTTGTCCGGGTGCGTTGTCTTGGTGCGTTGTCCTTGCGTGCTGTCTGCGTGTTGTGTGTTGTCTGGGTGTGTGTTGTCTGGGTGTGTTGTCTGGGTGTGTTGTCTGTGTGTGTGTCTGGGTCTGGGTGTGTGTTGTCTGGGTGTGTTGTCTGGGTGTGTTGTCTGGGTGTGTGTTATCTGGGTGTGTGTTGTCTGGGTGTGTGTTGTCTGGGTGTGTGTTGTCTGGGTGTGTTGTCTGGGTGTGTGTTGTCTGGGTGTGTGTTGTCTGGGTGTGTGTTGTGTTGTCTGGGCGTGTATTGTCTGGGTGTGTGTTGTCTGGGTGTGTGTTGTCTGGGTGTGTGTTGTCTGGGTGTGTGTTGTCTGGGTGTGTTGTCTGGGTGTGTGTTGTCTGGGTGTGTGTTGTCTGGGTGTGTTGTCTGGGTGTGTGTTGTCTGGGTGTGTGTTGTCTGGGTGTGTGTTGTCTGGGTGTGTTGTCTGGGTGTGTTGTCTGGGTGTGTGTTGTCTGGGTGTGTGTTGTCTGGGTGTGTTGTCTGGGTGTGTGTTGTCTGGGTGTGTTGTCTGGGTGTGTGTTGTCTGGGTGTGTTGTCTGGGTGTGTGTTGTCTGGGTGTGTGTTGTCTGGGTGTGTTGTCTGGGTGTGTGTTGTCTGGGTGTGTGTTGTCTGGGTGTGTGTTGTCTGGGTGTGTTGTCTGGGTGTGTTGTCTGGGTGTGTGTTGTCTGGGTGTGTGTTGTCTGGGTGTGTTGTCTGGGTGTGTTGTCTGGGTGTGTGTTGTCTGGGTGTGTGTTGTCTGGGTGTGTGTTGTCTGGGTGTGTGTTGTCTGGGTGTGTGTTGTCTGGGTGTGTGTTGTCTGGGTGTGTGTTGTCTGGGTGTGTGTTGTCTGGGTGTGATGTCTGGGTGTGTTGTCTGGGTGTGTGTTGTCTGGGCGTGATGTCTGGTTACTTAAACAGCAAGTCTCCCTTGCTAGGCATGACGTCACGTGCTCCCGTGAGCCAGGAAACCACAGGTCTCTGTCTCAGTACTTGACTAGGCATAGACAGCAGATAATACCCTGGATTTCTCTCCTAGTATCCACAACAGCTCGTCACTCACTAGCATCCAAGGAGCTGTGGTTCATCACTCACTAGCGACCCACGAACTGTGGCTCATCACTCACAAGTGTCACAGGAGCCGTAATTCAACACTAACATGCGTACAAGAAAATGTAATTCAACTTTCAGTATTGCGTCAGGAGGTGTTGCTCGACACTCACTGCAGCTCATCATTTACTAGAGTCCCTGCAGCTGTAACTCATTCGCTAGGTCTCAGGAGCTGTACCTGAGTAATCATTAGTGTCCCAGTAGCTGTAGCTCAACAACTGCATCCCAATTACACTACGTCAACTCTCTCAAAAACAGCTTGATGCTCTGATGCTGGAGTTTAAATTACTTTAACAACTCTATTAATAATAATATCTTTAATTACTACATGTACAAGGTATACAGGTCTAGCTGACATCAGTGACATACTACTATATAGAAAGCCCCTTGTTATGCTGAGCATTTCGGGCAAATTAGGTCAGTTTTGTCCCAGGATGCGACCCACACCAGTCGACCAACACCCAGGTACCTATTTTACTCAAGAGTGAACATAGACAACAGGTGTAAAGAAACACGCCCAATGTTTCTACTCTGGCTCTTGCTTTAGCCATCAGGCCACTAGAGCCCAGGTACCCTAGGTACCCTAATTACATATGAGGTATAATCTTAAGCTTCTTAACTTTATTATAATTATTATCGTTATTATTATTATTATTATTATTATTATTATTATTATTATTATTATTATTATTATTATTATTATTATTAGTAGTAGTAGTAGTAGTAGTAGTAGTAGCAGTAGTAGTAGTAGTGGTAGTAGTAGTAGAATTCATGCTAATGCATTAAAAGAACGAGGGTCATTCAGTGGAAGTCTTGTTGTCGTCTTGATCCTCCTGCTGAGCTCCCGACAGCGGTGTTTCCTGTTTGTACTCACTGTGAAAACTGTCGAACATATTCACTTGAATTTTACGTGTGAAGTATTATTTGTATTCTTTAAGAATGATAGTTCATTCATTGCTCTTGGTCCATCTTCGGTTCTTTCTGATACGAAGCAGGAGAAACACCAACGCTGTTGCTGAAGAAGCATTTATGAGACCTCAAGAAGATTGTTAAACTTACGAGTTTCTCAGTCACCATTAGCTGGAAAGTTTTTAATGGAGTACCAAGTTGTTGTTGCTGCTGCTGCAGTGATAGGTCTTTACTTGCTGTTTTGGTACTGCTAAGAAGAGATGCACGAGTGTTCCGTAATTATGGAGGTAATCTAAGTGAGACTTTGATGACATTACTTGACAACATTGAGAATTACGTACAGTGAAAATGTAGAGGGAAAGATGGAGAAACAAATGTTACATATTCTTCATGTTTGTTAGTTTGTTAGTGCTTATCTGGTTACAGTGAACTGACTTCAGTTAAAAAAGGGAATTAGAAAAGCAAAAAGAGATTATGAGGTTAAAGTTGCAAGAGAATCGAAGACTAACCCAAAAGGATTCTTTCAGGTATACAGAAGTAAGATCAGGGACAAGATAGGCCCACTCAAAAGTTCCTCGGGTCAGCTCACTGACAGTGATAAGGAAATGTGTAGAATTTTTAACACATACTTCCTCTCAGTTTTTACACAGGAGGATACAAGCGATATTCCAGTAATGATAAATTATGTAGAACAGGACGATAATAAACTGTTCACGATTAGGGTCACAAGTGACATGGTCCTTAGGCAAATTGATAAATTAAAACAAATCCCCAGGCCCTGATGAACTGTATGCAAGGGTTCGAAAGGAATGTAAAGAGGAGCTTAGCACACCTTTGGCTAATCTTTTCAACATATCACTATAAACTGGCATGGTGCCAGATAAGTGGAAAATGGCAAATGTGATACCTATTTTCAAAACAGGTGACAGGTCCTTAGCTTCGAACTATAGACCAATAAGCCTAACCTCCATAGTGGGAAAATTTATGGAATCAGTAATTGCCGAGGCAGTTCGTAGCCACCTTGAAAAGCATAAATTAATCAACGAATCTCAGCATGGTTTTACAAAGGGGCGTTCCTGCCTTACGAATTTATTAACTTTTTTCACTAAGGTATTTGAGGAGGTAGATCATGGTAATGAATATGATATTGTGTATATGGACTTCAGTAAGGCTGTTGACAGGGTCCCACATCAGAGACTACTGAGGAAAATTAAGGCCCATGGAATAGGAGGAGAAATTTTTTCCTGGATAGAGGCATGGTTGACAAATAGGCAGCAGAGAGTTTGCATAAATGGGGAGAAATCAGAGTGGGGAAGCGTCACGAGCGGTGTTCCACAGGGGTCAGTGTTGGGTCCCCTGCTGTTCACAATCTACATAAACGACATAGATGAGGGCATAAAGAGCGACATCGGCAAGTTTGCCGATGACACCAAAATAGGCCGTCGAATTCATTCTGACGAGGACATTCGAGCACTCCAGGAAGATTTGAATAGACTGATGCAGTGGTCGGAGAAGTGGCAGATGCAGTTTAATATAGACAAATGCAAAGTTCTAAATGTTGAACAGGACAATAACCATGCCACATATAAACTAAATAATGTAGATCTTAATATTACGGATTGCGAAAAAGATTTAGGAGTTCTGGTTAGCAGTAATCTGAAACCAAGACAACAGTGCATAAGTGTTCGCAATAAAGCTAATAGAATCCTTGGCTTCATATCAAGAAGCATAAATAATAGGAGTCCTCAGGTTGTTCTTCAACTCTATACATCCTTGGTTAGGCCTCATTTAGATTATGCTGCACAGTTTTGGTCACCGTATTACAGAATGGATATAAATTCTCTGGAAAATGTACAAAGGAGGATGACAAAGTTGATCCCATGTATCAGAAACCTTCCCTATGAGGATAGACTAAGGGCCCTGAATCTGCACTCTCTAGAAAGACGTAGAATTAGGGAGGATATGATTGAGGTGTATAAATGGAAGACAGGAATAAATAAAGGGGATGTAAATAGTGTGCTGAAAATATCTAGCCTAGACAGGACTCGCAGCAATGGTTTTAAGTTGGAAAAATTCAGATTCAGGAAGGATATAGGAAAGTACTGGTTTGGTAATAGAGTTGTGGATGAGTGGAACAAACTCCCAAGTACCGTTATAGATTCCAGAACGTTGTGTAGCTTTAAAAATAGGTTGGATAAATACATGAGTAGATGTGGGTGGGTGTGAGTTAGACCTGATAGCTTGTGCTACCAGGTCGGTTGCCGTGTTCCTCCCTTAAGTCAATGTGACCTGACCTGACTAGGTTGGGTGCATTGGCTTAAGCCGGTAGGAGACTTGGACCTGCCTCGCATGGGCCAGTAGGCCTTCTGCAGTGTTCCTTCGTTCTTATGTTCTTATGTTCTTATATAGAAGGTTGATAGTCTTAGAACTGGGTGGTGTTGCTTCCCTTTCCTCTCTAATTCTCTAAAACTCTCTCTCGAGCGTTTTAGTATGTTTTTTAGTTATAACAAAACAGAACATAATAAATGGTGAGAGAAAAGGTATATGTAGTGTAATTTATGTAGATTCACGTTTTTCTCTGTACTCAAGATGAGTAATTATATTATCCACAGTTTTCTTTTTACAAACAGCTGATTCTAAGTAATAGCGAAAAACAGAACTGAAGGAGAGGTGTTACAAGTAGAACTACAATAATTGATTGGTTAACAAGAACTTTTCAATCAAAAAGATGTCAAAGCCAGTTTTAAAGCATATGTGACATCAAGTTATGATACGTTGTAAAGTATTTGAACTTTCCCGACTTGAATATAGGTATTAGTGCATAATTATCTTCCCAATAAATGTCCATCATAATTGTCGAATTGATGAATGTTCAGAGGAATCTATCTGTCTGAATTTATTCAAGAATTGTGACTTGAGCGTTGTTGTAGCAGCAGCGACGCATCTATCAGCACCAGAGGCAGCACTAGAAGGAGGACGCTGCAGAAGCCAGACAAAGGATTCTCATCCCTTCCCTAAACCCGTTATCCAATCGTTCCTTCCACACGGTGCCACACACCCGCTTTTTCCGGATTAAAATCTCATCAGCCACACGCGCGAAATTCTTCCCGCGCTCTTGTAACTATTGCGAGCAATAACAGATGCAACCCGCTGCTTCTCCTAATAAATCAGTTTGACTTTCCAGCTGAAATTTATTATTGGGAATATATAAACTCCTGTAAATTAAGCTCATCTTTCCTGGAATTTGTTGAAACAATGCTAACATACCATCTAGGATCTTACCACAGACAAGTAATAGCAACTTCTCCGGGTAATATTATATTTCATTTCCCATTCTGGTACATAAGCAGAGTATACACACAAGAGCTTCAGAGAAGGTGTGAATGGGGCGCTGAGAACGTGGGGATAGGAAAAGGAGTTGTGATGTAGTCCAGCTGGACTACATCATGTGATGTAGTCCAGCTGGGCTTGTGAGGTCTCTGGGGAGACCTAACAAGCCCAGCTGGACTACATCACAGAGTTCGGAAATTATTTTTCCATTTTATCGGACACGCAAACTCTGGTCATCCTCGTTACATCTACTAGTGTTATCTTGCCCACCTGGACATTACCATGACTTTAGTCAACATTATTCTTACAAGGTAATATACAGTACATAAAACATTTCGTCTATATTTCTAATGATAGTTCTCTTTTCACCTGAATCTTTAAAAATAAATCTTATATTCCTCAAATATAGTTCGTCCACCACCCATAACTAACCTGACTGTAACATTCAGCTGTTATGTAACCAAGATAAGGAAGACATAGCAAAGGGTATGATTTTTCTGTTTCCAGAGAAGACTGGAGGTGACTGGAGGCTGTAGGTGGTTGTTGATCAGTAAGGTACGTGAAGGGTGCAATTGGAGTGGTTATCGCAGATGGAAAGTGTGTGGCAGTGGGTGAAGAGCTAGTTGCAACAGTGTAGGTCGTACGCACGTAACAGTGTATGCACAGCTAGTGTATCGTTCATGCACAGCGTATATGGCAGTGTGTAGTGCTTGTGTGACTGTGTAGTACCTGTGTGGCAGTGAGTGTAGTGTGTTTGTGACAGTGTGGGTAGTGAGTTTGGGGCAGTGTAAGTCCATTTTCTGGCAGTGTACTATATAGAATGTGTGTGGCAGTTTTGTAGATTGTGCGTTTCAGTGTCTGTGGAGTGTTCGAGGCAGTGTATGTATAACTTGTGCGGCAGCATATGTAGAGCGTGTATGGCAGTGTATGGAAAGTAAATGTAGCATTGTGGGCAGTGTATACAGAGTATGTGTGGCAGCATTGAGCAAGTTTAGCAGCGCATGTAGAGCGTGTATGGTGGTGTGGGAAGACTGTGAGTGGCAGTGTGGATGGAGCATATGTGGCAGTGTGGGTAGGATATGTGTGACAGTGAGGTTAGAGCATTTGTGGTAGTGTGTGTGTGAAGTGTGCGTGACTGTGGATAAAGTGTGTGTGACAGTGTGAGTAGAACAGTGTTAGTAGAACGTGTATGGCAGCGTGTAGACCATGTTTGTCAGTTGTGGGTAGAGCTGGGTATCTGCGTGCAGCATGTGTGACAGTGTAGGTAGAGCGTGTGTGGCAGTGCTGATAGAGCAAGGATAGAAGTGTTAGTGGAATGAGTGTTAGTGTGAATAGTGTATGTATGGAACACTGGGTAAGGTTTGGGTAGCTGTGTGAGTTGGGTACATATATCAATTTGAATTCTGTGTGTAAGTGGAGAGTGTTTGGCAGTGTGGGTAGATCAGGTGTGTTAGTGTGGGATAGTACATGACCAAGCTAACCAATCCAGCTTTGTTATCATGCAGAAGGTAGAAAGGTAGTGTGCCGGCGTCGTGACTTTTACAACATATCAAGGATGGTTTAGTGTAGAGATCCTAGGGTTGTCGTGGAGAGAGAGAGGCTTGACCTAGGTGGTCACACGCTGAACATTTATGAGATGCTCCACAGAACACGGGGAACGGGGTGCTACCAAATGCCACTAAGGGTAGTCTGACATTCGCTCGGTCATTCACCTTAGATCGTTCTAAAACATTGAATACTGGACAGGGACAAAAAGAAACTGAAAACACTCCCTTAAAGCTTGGCTTTTGTTTTCTTTACAAGAAAAATAAATATACGAATGAATGGCATTGGCTAAACAAACAGGTTTCCACGGTGGAGGTGGTAGTTTCCACTGGAGAGGTGGTAGTTTCCATTGTGGAGGTGATAGTTTCCACTGTGGAGGTGATAGTTTCCACTGGGGAGGTGGTAGTTTCCATTGTGGAGGTGATAGTTTCCACTGTGGAGGTGATAGTTTCCATTGTGGAGGTGATAGTTTCCACTGTGGAGGTGATAGTTTCCACTGTGGAGGTGATAGTTTCCACTGTGGAGGTGGTAGTTTCCACTGTGGAGGTGATAGTTTCCATTGTGGAGGTGATAGTTTCCACTGTGGAGGTGATAGTTTCCATTGTGGAGGTGATAGTTTCCACTGTGGAGGTGGTAGTTTCCACTGTGGAGGTGATAGTTTCCATTGTGGAGGTGATAGTTTCCACTGTGGAGGTGATAGTTTCCACTGTGGAGGTGATAGTTTCCATTGTGGAGGTGATAGTTTCCACTGTGGAGGTGATAGTTTCCACTGTGGAGGTGATAGTTTCCACTGTGGAGGTGATAGTTTCCACTGTGGAGGTGATAGTTTCCACTGTGGAGGTGATAGTTTCCACTGTGGAGGTGATAGTTTCCACTGTGGAGGTGATAGTTTCCACTGTGGAGGTGGTAGTTTCCACTGTGGAGGTGATAGTTTCCACTGTGGAGGTGATAGTTTCCACTGTGGAGGAGATAGTTTCCACTGTGGAGGTGATAGTTTCCACTGTGGAGGTGATAGTTTCCACTGTGGAGGTGATAGTTTCCATTGTGGAGGTGATAGTTTCCACTGTGGAGGTGATAGTTTCCACTGTGGAGGTGATAGTTTCCACTGTGGAGGTGATAGTTTCCACTGTGGAGGAGATAGTTTCCACTGTGGAGGTGATAGTTTCCACTGTGGAGGTGATAGTTTCCACTGTGGAGGTGATAGTTTCCACTGTGGAGGTGGTAGTTTCCACTGTGGAGGTGATAGTTTCCACTGTGGTGGTGATAGTTTCCACTGTGGTGGTGATAGTTTCCACTGTGGTGGTGATAGTTTCCACTGTGGAGGTGATAGTTTCCACTGTGGAGGTGATAGTTTCCACTGTGGAGGTGATAGTTTCCACTGTGGAGGTGATAGTTTCCACTGTGGTGGTGATAGTTTCCACTGTGGTGGTGATAGTTTCCACTGTGGAGGTGATAGTTTCCACTGTGGTGGTGATAGTTTCCACTGTGGAGGTGATAGTTTCCACTGTGGTGGTGATAGTTTCCACTGTGGTGGTGATAGTTTCCACTGTGGAGGTGATAGTTTCCACTGTGGTGGTGATAGTTTCCACTGTGGAGGTGATAGTTTCCACTGGGGAGGTGGTAGTTTCCACTGGGGAGGTGGTAGTTTCCACTGTGGAGGTGATAGTTTCCACTGTGGAGGTGATAGTTTCCACTGGGGAGGTGATAGTTTCCACTGGGGAGGTGGTAGTTTCCACTGTGGAGGTGATAGTTTCCACTGGGGAGGTGATAGTTTCCACTGGGGAGGTGGTAGTTTCCACTGTGGAGGTGATAGTTTCCACTGTGGTGGTGATAGTTTCCACTGTGGAGGTGATAGTTTCCACTGTGGAGGTGATAGTTTCCACTGGGGAGATGGTAGTTTCCACTGGGGAGGTGGTAGTTTCACTGGGGAGGTGGTAGTTTCCACTGTGGAGGTGATAGTTTCCACTGGGGAGGTGGTAGTTTCCACTGGGGAGGTGGTAGTTTCCACTGGGGAGGTGGTAGTTTCACTGGGGAGGTGGTAGTTTCCACTGTGGAGGTGATAGTTTCCACTGGGGAGGTGATAGTTTCCACTGTGGAGGTGATAGTTTCCACTGGGGAGGTGGTAGTTTCCACTGTGGAGGTGATAGTTTCCACTGGGGAGGTGGTAGTTTCCACTGGGGAGGTGGTAGTTTCCACTGGGGAGGTGGTAGTTTCACTGGGGAGGTGGTAGTTTCCACTGGGGAGGTGGTAGTTTCACTGGGGAGGTGGTAGTTTCCTTTGTGGATGTGATAGTTTCCACTGTGGAGGTGATAGTTTCCACTGTGGAGGTGATAGTTTCCACTGTGGAGGTGATAGTTTCCACTGTGGAGGTGATAGTTTCCACTGTGGTGGTGATAGTTTCCACTGTGGAGGTGATAGTTTCCACTGTGGAGGTGATAGTTTCCACTGTGGAGGTGATAGTTTCCACTGTGGTGGTGATAGTTTCCACTGTGGAGGTGATAGTTTCCACTGTGGAGGTGATAGTTTCCACTGTGGAGGTGATAGTTTCCACTGTGGTGGTGATAGTTTCCACTGTGGTGGTGATAGTTTCCACTGTGGAGGTGATAGTTTCCACTGTGGAGGTGATAGTTTCCACTGTGGAGGTGATAGTTTCCACTGTGGTGGTGATAGTTTCCACTGTGGAGGTGATAGTTTTCACTGTGGTGGTGATAGTTTCCACTGTGGAGGTGATAGTTTCCACTGTGGTGGTGATAGTTTCCACTGTGGAGGTGATAGTTTCCACTGTGGTGGTGATAGTTTCCACTGTGGTGGTGATAGTTTCCACTGTGGAGGTGATAGTTTCCACTGTGGAGGTGATAGTTTCCACTGTGGTGGTGATAGTTTCCACTGTGGTGGTGATAGTTTCCACTGTGGTGGTGATAGTTTCCACTGTGGAGGTGATAGTTTCCACTGTGGAGGTGATAGTTTCCACTGTGGAGGTGATAGTTTCCACTGTGGAGGTGATAGTTTCCACTGTGGTGGTGATAGTTTCCACTGTGGTGGTGATAGTTTCCACTGTGGAGGTGATAGTTTCCACTGTGGAGGTGATAGTTTCCACTGTGGTGGTGATAGCTTCCACTGTGGTGGTGATAGCTTCCACTGTGGAGGTGATAGTTTCCACTGTGGAGGTGATAGTTTCCACTGTGGTGGTGATAGTTTCCACTGTGGAGGTGATAGTTTCCACTGTGGTGGTGATAGCTTCCACTGTGGTGGTGATAGCTTCCACTGTGGAGGTGATAGTTTCCACTGGGGAGGTGATAGTTTTCACTGTGGAGGTGATAGTTTCCACTGGGGAGGTGATAGTTTCCACTGGGGAGGTGATAGTTTCCACTGTGGTGGTGATAGCTTCCACTGTGGAGGTGATAGTTTCCACTGGGGAGGTGATAGTTTTCACTGTGGAGGTGATAGTTTCCACTGGGGAGGTGATAGTTTCCACTGGGGAGGTGATAGTTTCCACTGGGGAGGTGGTAGTTTCCACTGGGGAAGTGGTAGTTTCCACTGGGGAGGTGGTAGTTTCCACTGTGGAGGTGATAGTTTCCACTGGGGAGGTGGTAGTTTCCACTGGGGAGGTGGTAGTTTCCACTGTGGAGGTGGTAGTTTCCACTGGGGAGGTGGTAGTTTCCACTGGGGAGGTGGTAGTTTCCACTGGGGTGGTGGTAGTTTCCACTGGGGAGGTGGTAGTTTCCACTGGGGAGGTGGTAGTTTCCACTGGGGAAGTGGTAGTTTCCACTGTGGAGGTGATAGTTTTCACTGTGGTGGTGATAGTTTCCACTGTGGAGGTGATAGTTTTCACTGCGGTGGTGATAGTTTCCACTGTGGAGGTGATAGTTTCCACTGTGGAGGTGATAGTTTCCACTGGGGAGGTGATAGTTTCCACTGTGGAGGTGATAGCTTCCACGAAGCAGAATTTGCCAGAATACACTGCACATGAAATATGTACATAGAGTTAGTTTAGACAACAATGACTTCAATATTCAAGCAATGCCTGATTCAAAAGCTTTTGAATAATGACGTCAAATTTTGCAAGTAAACACTAATAGCATAGTCTGCTATTAGTGTCAGAGAAATGCACTGCTTCCATTGGTTGTAACTCATAAGGATGATGCTCAACAGGAAGGCTGTCTTCTCTCACATCAGGAGAAATAAAAAGAAAAACTAGTTTTTATCAGTTCAAGTCGTACGACTACACTCTAGCAACGCTCGTTCCTCCAACTCATCTTCAGCTTAAACTTTAACTATGTACTTCATTTGGTGGAGGTAAGTCACCTTAACTGTCCCAGTCTCAATTTGCAGAACCTAAAACTTATTGTTGTGAAACTGCCTGAGGATACGATATGAGCCAACTAATTTTGGAACTAGCTTATGCAATAAAGGGTCATTATTGAAATTTGTAACATGACCTTGTAGCCTAACTCTTCTTGGCACTAGCGCTGCGTGCAGTAGTGAAGTTATCTGTCGTCTCATGATTTAGCTTCACTCTCTGCAAAACAAGCTGGAAAGTACACCTCTAGTATTCGTAATCAAACTGAGGCACAGATAATAAGGTCTTATAAGGTAAACAGGTGTCAAAACCATAGAAATAACGAGTTTTAACAGTCGAGTTGATGAGCACAGAGTTCAGTGTACTCTGCAAGTCTAGGCTGCCATCATGCCACGTGGTACTCTGCCAGTCTAGACTGCCATCATGCCACGGGGTACTCTGCAAGTCTAGACTGCCATCATGCCACGTGGTACTCTACAAGTCTAGACTGCCATCATGCCACGGGGTACTCTGCAAGTCTAGACTGCCATCATGCCACGTGGTACTCTGCAAGTCTAGACTGCCATCATGCCACGGGGTACTCTGCAAGTCTAGACTGCCATCATGCCACGGGGTACTCTGCAAGTCTAGACTGCCATCATGCCACGGGGTACTCTGCAAGTCTAGACTGCCATCATGCCACGGGGTACTCTGCAAGTCTAGACTGCCATCATGCCACGTGCCACTCTGCAAATCTAGACTGCCATCATGCCACGTGGTATTCTGCAAGTCTAAACTGTCATCATGCCACTTGGTACTCTGCAAGTCTAGACTGCCATCATGCCACGTGGTACTCTGCAAGTCTAGACTGCCATCATGCCACGGGGTACTCTGCAAGTCTAGACTGCCATCATGCCACGTGGTACTCTGCAAGTCTAGACTGCCATCATGCCACGTGGTACTCTGCAAGTCTAGACTGCCATCATGCCACGTGGTACTCTGCAAGTCTAGACTGCCATCATGCCACGGGGTACTCTGCAAGTCTAGACTGCCATCATGCCACGTGGTACTCTGCAAGTCTAGACTGCCATCATGCCACGTGGTACTCTGCAAGTCTAGACTGCCATCATGCCACGTGGTACTCTGCAAGTCTAGACTGCCATCATGCCACGTGGTATTCTGCAAGTCTAGACTGCCATCATGCCACGTGGTATTCTGCAAGTCTAGACTGCCATCATGCCACGTGGTACTCTGCAAGTCTAGACTGCCATCATGCCACGTGGTATTCTGCAAGTCTAGACTGCCATCATGCCACGTGGTATTCTGCAAGTCTAGACTGCCATCATGCCACGTGGTATTCTGCAAGTCTAGACTGCCATCATGCCACGTGGTACTCTGCAAGTCTAGACTGCCATCATGCCACGTGGTATTCTGCAAGTCTAGACTGCCATCATGCCACGTGGTACTCTGCAAGTCTAGACTGCCATCATGCCACGTGGTACTCTGCAAGTCTAGACTGCCATCATGCCACGTGGTATTCTGCAAGTCTAGACTGCCATCATGCCACGTGGTACTCTGCAAGTCTAGACTGCCATCATGCCACGTGGTATTCTGCAAGTCTAGACTGCCATCATGCCACGTGCCACTCTGCAAATCTAGACTGCCATCATGCCACGTGGTATTCTGCAAGTCTAGACTGTCATCATGCCACTTGGTACTCTGCAAGTCTAGACTGCCATCATGCCACGTGGTACTCTGCAAGTCTAGACTGCCATCATGCCACGTGGTACTCTGCAAGTCTAGACTGCCATCATGCCACGTGGTACTCTGCAAGTCTAGACTGCCATCATGCCACGTGGTACTCTGCAATTCTAGACTGCCATCATGCCACGTGGTACTCTGCAAGTCTAGACTGCCATCATGCCACGTGGTACTCTGCAAGTCTAGACTGCCATCATGCCACGGGGTACTCTGCAAGTCTAGACTGCCATCATGCCACGTGGTACTCTGCAAGTCTAGACTGCCATCATGCCACGTGGTACTCAACAAGTCTAGACTGCCATCATGCCACGTGGTACTCTGCAAGTCTAGACTGCCATCATGCCACGTGGTACTCTGCAAGTCTAGACTGCCATCATGCCACGTGGTACTCTACAAGTCTAGACTGCCATCATGCCACGTGGTACTCTGCAAGTCTAGACTGCCATCATGCCACGTGGTACTCTACAAGTCTAGACTGCCATCATGCCACGTGGTACTCTTCAAGTCTAGGCTGCCAACATGCCACGTGGTACTCTGCAAGTGTAGAATGCCATCATGCCACATGGTACTCTGCAAGCCTAGACTGCCATCATGCCATGTGGTACTCTGCAAGTCTAGGCTGCCAACATGCCACGTGGTACTCTGCAAGTGTAGAATGCCATCATGCCACATGGCACTCTGCAAGCCTAGACTGCCATCATGCCATGTGGTACTCTGCAAGTCTAGGCTGCCAACATGCCACGTGGTACTCTGCAAGTGTAGAATGCCATCATGCCACTTGGTACTCTGCAAGTCTAGGCTGCCATCATGCCACGTGGTACTCTGCAAGTCTAGACTACCATCATGCCACGTGGTACTCTGCAAGTCTAGACTGCCATCATGCCACGTGGTACTCTGCAAGTCTACCCTGTCATCATACCACGTGCATGCAGGGGATGAGATGAAAATCTGTAAGCCTTCTCCCTGACAGCTGGCTGCCTTGGATCAACGTCTAGCGTAAGCTGGACGCCAAGGTATTGTCCAGTGTGGTGAGAATGGTAATGCACTGCATATCTTGTTCGAAGGTTCGTAGGTTCGAGTCTCCTTCAGCCAGAGATCAGTGTTCATATATATATATATATATATATATATATATATATATATATATATATATATATATATATATATATATATATATATATATATATATATATATATATACACACAGACACACTAACAAGTCGGCCGTCTCCCATAGAGGCAGTATGACCCAAAAAGAAAGAAAATCCCCAAAAAGAAAATACTTTCATCATCATTCAATACTTTCACCTCACTCACACATAGTCACTTTTTGCAGAGGTGCTCAGAATACAACAGTTTAGAAGCATATACGTATAAAGATACACAACATATACCTCCAAACTGCCAATATCCCAAACCCCTCCTTCAAAGTGCAGGCACTGTACTTCCCATTTCCAGGACTCAAGTCCGGCTATATAAAAATAACCGGTTTCCCTGAATCCCTTCTCTAAATATTACCCTGCTCACAATCCAACAACTCGTCAGGTCCCAAATACCATTCGTCTCCATTCACTCCTTTCTAATATGCTCATGCACGCTTGCTGGAAGTCCAAGCCCCTCGCCCACAAAACCTCCTTTGTCCCCTCCCTCCAACCGCCCACAAAATTTCCTTTGTCCCCTCCCTCCAACCTTTTCGAGGACGACCCCTACTCCGCCTTCCTTCCCCTACAGACTTATACGCTCTCCATGGCATTCTACTTTGATCCATTCTCTCTAAATGACCAAACCACCTCAACAACCCCTCTTCTGCCCTCTGACTAATACTTTTATTAACTCCACACCTTCTTCTAATTTTCACACTCGGAATATTCTGCATAATATTTACACCACACATTGTCCTTAGACAGGACATCTCCACTGCCTCCAACCGTCTCCTCGCTGCTGCATTTACCACCCAAACTTCACACCCATATAGGAGTGTTGGTACTACTGTACTTTCATACATTCCTTCTTTGCCTCCATAGATAACGTTTTTTTTTTGTCTCCACATATACCTCAATGCACCACTCACCTTTTTTCCTTCATCAGTTCTATAATTAACCTCATCCTTCATAAATCCATCCGCCGACACATCAACTCCCAAATATCTGAAAACATTCACTTCTTCCATACTCCTCCTCTCCAATCTGATACTCAATTTTTCTTTATCTAAATCATTTGATACCCTCACCACCTTACTCTTTTCTATGTTCACTTTCAACTTTCTACCTTTACACACACTACCAAACTCGTCCACTAACCTTTGCAATTTTTCTTCAGAATTACCCATAAGCACAGTATAATCAGCAAAAAGTAACTGTGTCAATTCCCATTTTGCATTTGATTCCCCATAATTTAATCCTACCACTCTCCCGAACACCCTAGCATTTACTTCTTTTACAACCCCATCTATAAATATATTAAACAACCATGGTGACATTACACATCCATGTCTAAGACCTACTTTTACCGGGAAGTATTCTCCGTCTCTTCTACACACCCTAACCTGAGCCTCACAATCCTCATAAAAACTCTTTACAGAATTTAGTAACTTACTACCTATTCCATATACTTGCAACATCTGCCATATTCCTCCCCTATCCACTCTATCATATGCCTTTTCTAAATCCATAAATGCAATAAAAACTTCCCTACCTTTATCTAAATACTGTTCACATTTATGTTTCAATGTAAACACTTGATCTACACATCCCTTACTCACTCTAAAACCTCCTTGCTCATCCACAATCCTACTTTCTGTCTTACATCTAATTCTTTCAATAATAACCCTACCGAACAATTTTCCTGGTATTCTCAGTAAACTAATTCCCTTATAATTTTTACAATCTCTTTTGTCCCCCTTCCCTTTATATAAAGGAACTATACATGCTCTCTGCCAATCCCTAGGTACCTTCCCCTCTTTTATACATTTATTAAACAAAAATACCAACCACTCTTACACAATATATCCCCTTGCTTTTAACATTTCTGTCATGATCCTGTCATTTCCAGCTGCTTTACCCCCTTTCATTCTACGTAATGCCTCACGCACCTCCCCCACACTCACATCCTGCTCTTCTTCACTCCTTGAAGATGGTATACCTCCCTGGCCAATGCATGAAATTACTGCCTCCCTTTCTTCATCGACAATTAAAAGTTCCTCAAAGTATTCTCGCCATCTACCCAATACCTCCATATTTCTGTGTTCAGACGTTGTGCTAATTGTTGTCAGCTGCTTATGCTCAGTTATGACACCTGGTGGAGGAGTTTTTGATACATCAACAACAATGGCAGCTGCGATTCGCTGGAGAGTTAATACTGTTTGTATTGAACTAGTACGAGGATCAATCACGAGCGCATCGATTAATGTGTTAGTGCCAGCAATCATTCGTGCTACATATGGCATTCAGAATGAATCCCTATGTGGCGTCGCCTTGAATGGACTTTCCCTAATTTTCAAGCAGATTGTCAACCAGTACCAGGGTATAAGCAAGCAAGTCACCCCAGCAGTCATTGTTCAGTTGCATGACGTTTCACGACACTATACGTGGGTACGTGTGCGAAACGTGCCTTTTGAGGCCCATGAAGCCGATATACGTGACGCTTTTGAACGTTATGGGAAGATCCACTAGGTTACTATGGGTCGGTGGTCTGATGGCCTCTATGCTGGTCTTCAAGAGGTGTCCTTCACTTTAAAAATGTTCCTATGCTAGCCGATTCCTTCGTACGTACACCAGGAGGATTTTCGTTCCCAGGTGTACCTTACATATCCTGGACAGAGACAAACTTGCCGCCTCTGCGGCGCTGTAGATCACATGGCGGTACAATGTGTTCCGTGCCAGCCGCCCTCATGACGTGGTCGTCATCCAGATGGCGAGGTTCCCCGTCAGACTCTGGAAGACAAAGTTGTCGAGCACTGATGTTAATATTAAAAGTACTTTTGTTAGAGATGTCCTAATGTACTATTTGAGGTCCCTGCCGGATATTACAGTGGTCGGTGGTGATTGGAACTGTGTGGTGCGCCATAAAGGCATTGAGCCGAGGGGAGCGGGTTTTTGTACACTTATTTTGGGTGATTTGTTGTCTGTGCTGGGGTTCGTGGATGTAAATGGAAGACTTGAATTTGGGATTGAGCATACTTTCATGTGTAGGGGCTATGCGGCACGCTTAGACAGAATATATTTGTCTCTGCCGGTGGTCGTAATCAATTTGTCCGTGTTGAATGTCTATTTCTCCGACCACCGTGGAGTTCTTGTGGAGCTTGACAGGGGGATCTCCTGAACCATTTTAAGGGATATTGGATATTAAATATAAAGCTGCTGCACAGTGCAGATGATAGGATACTATTCAAGACTTATGGGCATCTATGGGAGTAGACTCCTAGGAAGGGTGGGATTTAGTGCGACAATGGTCGTGAAGCCTTGAATTAAGGATTTTTATGTGCATCTGGGTAAGGAGGCCTCTTGCTTGGGGTATGGTTTTCTGAGGTACCTGGAGGGTTCTTTACAGCATTGTTATGCGCTGGGAGAGGCGTCTGGAATTTACCCAGTGGACAAGATTGATGCTGTTAAAGAACATATCCAGGTATTGAAAAATAAGGTTTTTGATGGGGCACATACTTCGGGTGGGGTAGAGAGCCTTTGTGGAGTGATCAGCCATCTACATGTGTCTTATGTAGTCAGGCACAAAGGCGAAAGACGACTGACATTTTGAGTTTATTGGTGCAGGATGGAGTTGACGGGTATAGTGAGGGTCAGGTCTTAACAACTGAAGGAATAAGTTTTTATGTCGATACCTGGTGTAAGCTCCAAACCTAAAGTAAAGATGTGAGTGAAAATGCAATGCAGGAATTGGGTCGGGGTGCACGATGCGAGTTGAATGATCATGATCGCCTTCTCATGGGCGGGCCTATAACCGAAGCGGAGGTGTGGGAGGCATTGCAGGGAATGAGCAAGGGAAAGGCACCAGACATTGACGGTATCCCATGTGAATTTTATATCCAACATTGGGAGGTAATACGGACTTTTATGGTTCATTTACTCAATGCGATGAAGGAGGGGGGTGTTAGGTTTGTCTCAGCGTACGGCGGTTTTGGTGTTAGAAAATGTGACTTACCCTTAGTGATTAAGGATTATCGACCCATATCGTTAATGTGTAGTGACTATAAACTATTTGCAAAAAATTTAACGAATAGGATTAAGAAAGTGTTTGATAAGGTATTCCATAAGGGTCAGTTTGGCATGCCGGGTAGGCCGATATATGATGGTCATGGGAATATCAGGGAGTTTGTCGAGGAATGCAGAACGAGGGGCGGGGGTGGTGTTTTGGCTTTAGACTGGCAAGCTGCTTTTGATAGTGTGGAAAGGGAGGTGCTGTGGAAGTTCATGAGATGGCAGGGTTTTGGAAATGAGGTCGTCATGTGGGCCCATTCTTTGTACAGTGTTGCTGGTTTTAAAGTACAAATTAATGGGAAGTTAGGTGTCTTTATCCACTTGAACAGGGGCATTCGACAGGGATGCCCCATGTCTCAAATGCTTTTTGTTTGTATGCAGGGCCCTTTTTACTGGGCCGTTTGTGGACGGGGAGTAGATGCGTCGTGGGGTTTGAGTAGTGATCGACCGGCCCTTGTAGGATATGTAGATGATACTACTGTGCTATTACCTACGAGGGAGCAATTGGGTTTTGTTGGGAGACTTGTTGATGAATTTGGCAATGCTACGGGGATGTGTGTTAATAGAGAAAAATCGAAGATTATGGAGTTGGGAGAGTGGGTGGGAGAAGGGGTGGGTATAGAGACGTGGACGGTGGTTGATCGTATCACTATATGTGGTATTCAGTATATGCGAGAGGTTGATCAGACGAGGGCATGTAATTCGGGGAGGGTTGTACATAGTGTCTTGAGGCGCTTAAATAGTCTACGGCCGCGACATTTAACCCTGAACCAGAGGGCGGTGGTCATTAATGCTCTGCTTTATAGTAAAGTATGGCATGTTGCTGCGCTGTATCCTCTGTTGCAGGGGGGCGTCAAACGTCTTTTGCATAGAGTTTATAGATTTTTGTGGGGCTCGGGGTGCGATTGGCTCACAAGAGCGGTGGTAGAGACATCAATGCATCAGGGAGGGTTAGGTCTCATTCCTCTAGAGGCTCGTGTCATAGCATGTTATTTGAAGCGTTGTTTTCTCCGACTGGGTGGGATGCATGGTGGGTTAACTGAAATGTATGGCGACCTGCGCAGGTGGTGGGGAGGGAGGAATTTAATTAGGTGCGAGACGATGCTCCGCGTGTTATTCCCCATGCGGGACGTGCGGAGTGTTAATTTATGTACTTTGGAAAGGGCAGGTATGGAGAGAGTCGTGGTGCGAGTTGAAGGAATGTACCCCATGTACGAGTGGAGTGATATGTGGAGGCGGGTTCAACAGTTGCGTCTCCTTCCTCAAGTATGGGAAGTGGTTTTTAAACTTTTGCATGGAATCCTGCCGTCCGGGGTGGTGTTGTATAATCGGTGTTTGGAGGAGGACCGGGGTTGTTCGGCGTGCGGGGCGGAGGAATCCGCTTTTTTCACGTTGTGTATTTCTGTGAGGCTTTAGGTGTGGTACGTGAGTGGTTCAGTAGGGTTTTGCGCTTGGTGGGGGGGGATGTTTGTCGGCGCTCCCAGCGTTGAGTTTTGATGTAGGTGGGGTTGACATGTGTGTACAACGTGCGGTGTCGTACGTCGTGGCCGATTATATTTATGTGTCATGGGCTATGAGGCACGTTAAAGGTAATAGTAGAATTCGGGTTTTAGCGGGAACGATTTACAGGACAAAGTGTCGAAACAGGTTGGTACATGAGGGGAGATGGGAGAAAGACTTCCCGTCTGAGATTTGAGATAGTTTGTGAGCGTTCAGTGGGTAATCTAACGGGCTGGTCAGCTGTGACTAATTGTATATAATAGTTATGTGAATGTTTTGTTATCTCTGTGTTTATATACGTCTCCTATGTGATGGTGACGTCCTTATATCTGTTAAGACTTTGTATGTACAGAAGTTAAAAGGTCTTCCGTCATTTATCTCTCGATACAAGTCATTGGTGTATATTGTATAGATGTGTTTCCTACCATAAGTGATTGATTCTTATTTTATGTTTATATTTTATGCTGTGTTATAGCGGGCTTTTCAGTAATATTATATTACATGTAACTGATTGCATTAATTTTTTCTTTGTGTTTTATTGAGATGTAAAATATCACATCGTAGTTTTGTTTTGTTATATTGGATGTTTTTATTTTGTGACTTGTAGTATTATCCCGTTTCCTTCTTTGAATCGTAAATACCCATGTCTATGTTAAGATCTCGTGATAATCGCCTAAATTAATGTTTGAGTATCGTGGTGCTCTGTTGGGCACCTGACATCTTAGATTAAGTTTTGCATACGTGTGTGTTGACAGGCGGAAGCCTCACATTAGTATGTGCCTGATGTAGTGTCATGTTGTGTATACATGTGCTTGTGTGTGTGTGTGTCATTGTGTGTGTTTGTTTTAATCACAATGTTTTATTATACAATCTTTATAATTTCCAGTGTTTGATGATTTTTTTAATATATAACCTTGTTAGTGGTGTTCTTAAACAACAAAAAAATACCACTGTAATATACGGTGTGTTGTGTGTGAGAGTGTAATACCACTGTAATATACGGTGTGTTGTGTGTGAGAGTGTAATACCACTGTAATATACAGTGTGTTGTGTGTGAGAGTGTAATACCACTGTAATATACAGTGTGTTGTGTGTGAGAGTGTAATACCACTGTAATATACGGTGTGTTGTGTGTGAGAGTGTAATACCACTGTAATATACAGTGTGTTGTGTGTGAGAGTGTAATACCACTGTAATATACGGTGTGTTGTGTGTGAGAGTGTAATACCACTGTAATATACAGTGTGTTGTGAGTGAGAGTGTAATACCACTGTAATATACAGTGTGTTGTGTGTGAGAGTGTAATACCACTGTAATATACGGTGTGTTGTGTGTGAGAGTGTAATACCACTGTAATATACGGTGTGTTGTGTGTGAGAGTGTAATACCACTGTAATATACAGTGTGTTGTGTGTGAGAGTGTAATACCACTGTAATATACAGTGTGTTGTGAGTGAGAGTGTAATACCACTGTAATATACAGTGTGTTGTGAGTGAGAGTGTAATACCACTGTAATATACAGTGTGTTGTGAGTGAGAGTGTAATACCACTGTAATATACGGTGTGTTGTGTGTGAGAGTGTAATACCACTGTAATATACAGTGTGTTGTGAGTGAGAGTGTAATACCACTGTAATATACGGTGTGTTGTGTGCGAGAGTGTATACCACTGTAATATACGGTGTGTTGTGTGTGAGAGTGTAATACCACTGTAATATACAGTGTGTTGTGAGTGAGAGTGTAATACCACTGTAATATACAGTGTGTTGTGAGTGAGAGTGTAATACCACTGTAATATACGGTGTGTTGTGAGTGAGAGTGTAATACCACTGTAATATACAGTGTGTTGTGTGTGAGAGTGTAATACCACTGTAATATACAGTGTGTTGTGAGTGAGAGTGTAATACCACTGTAATATACAGTGTGTTGTGTGTGAGAGTGTAATACCACTGTAATATACAGTGTGTTGTGAGTGAGAGTGTAATACCACTGTAATATACGGTGTGTTGTGTGTGAGAGTGTAATACCACTGTAATATACGGTGTGTTGTGTGTGAGAGTGTATTACCACTGTAATATACGGTGTGTTGTGTGTGAGAGTGTATTACCACTGTAATATACAGTGTGTTGTGAGTGAGAGTGTATTACCATTGTATTGTATGGTGTCGTTATTATGTGTTAGGGTTAACTGAGATTCTTGTGCATTAACCTTTTTTCGTGTACCTTTTTAATATATTTCTGTCATTTTGTATCGCACTGTTTTAAATAAAATATAAAAAAAAATACCTCCATCTCCCCATCTACTAACTCTCCTACTCGTGGTGGCCCGGTGGCCTGGTGGCTAAAGCTCCCGCTTCACACACGGAGGGCCCGGGTTCGATTCCCGGCGGGTGGAAACATTTCGACACGTTTCCTTACACCTGTTGTCCTGTTCACCTAGCAGCAAATAGGTACCTGGGTGTTAGTCGACTGGTGTGGGTCGCATCCTGGGGGACAAGATTAAGGACCCCAATGGAAATAAGTTAGACAGTCCTCGATGACGCACTGACTTTCTTGGGTTATCCTGGGTGGCTAACCCCCCGGGGTTAAAAATCCGAACGAAATCTTATCTTATCTTATCTCTGGTTTTAACTGACAAATCCATTCGTTCCCTAGGCTTTCTTAACTTGTTTAACTAACTCCAATTTTTTTTCATTAAAATTTCTTGACAGTGCCTCTCCCACTCTATCATCTGCTTTCCTTTTGCACTCTCTCACTACTCTCTTCACCTTTCTTTTACTCTCCATATACTCTACTCTTCTTATATCACTCCTGCTTTGTAAAAATCTCTCATAAGCTAACTCTTTCTCTTTTATCACACCCTTTACTTCATCATTCCACCAATCACTCCTCTTTCCTCCTGCCCCCACCCTCCTATAACCACAAACTTCTGCCCAACATTCTAATACTGCATTTTTAAAACTATTCCAACCCTCTTCAACCCCCCCCCCACTACTCATACTTGCACCAGCCCACCTTTCTGTCAATAGTTGCATATATCTCTCCCTAACTTCCTCCTCCCTTAGTTTATACACTTTTACCTCTCTCTTACTTGTTGTATGTATATATATACATCCACACCATCGTGTGTCCTTGGGTAGCGAGTACAACATTCAGTTCCGCTGGATGCACTACTCTTAAGGATCGTATTGTCCAGTGGATAAGGGCGTCATGTGTTTTCGCTCACCATGATGCAGGCCAAAGCAGCATGGGTTCGAGTCCTTGGCTAGTGCAGTGTTGTTATTGATCAATACCACTCGTTCGTGGTCACAATAATATATATATATATATATATATATATATATATATATATATATATATATATTTATTTTTTTATTATCACACCGGCCGATACACACCAAGGCAGGGTGGCCCGAAAAAGAAAAACTTTCACCATCATTCACTCCATCACTGTCTTGCCAGAAGGGTGCTTTACACTACAGTTTTTAAATATATATATATATATATATATATATATATATATATATATATATATATATATATATATATATATATATATATATATATATTTCGTGCCGAATAGGCAGAACTTGCGATCTTGGCTTAAATAGCAACGCTCATCTTGCCATATAGGACAAGTGAAAATTTGTGTATGCAATAATTTCGCCAAAATCATTCTGAACCTAACGAAAAAAATATATTTGATTGTGTTTGTTTAGTATTAAATTATTGTAAACGTATTTAAAATATATTTAGTTGGGTTAGGCTAAAATAAATTGTTCTTGTTATAATAAGGTTAGGTAAGTTTTCTAAGATTCTTTTGGTGTAAAATTAAAAACTTTTACATTAACATTAATGAAAAAAATATATCTTTAAACGTATAAGATAAAATTTCAGAATGGACTTAATTTTAAATGAGTTCTTGCTAATTGACCAGTTTTACATATTCGGCACGACATATATATATATATATATATATATATATATATATATATATATATATATATATATATATATATATATATATATATATATATATATATAGTATATATATATATATATATATATATATAGTATATATATATATATATATATATATATATATATATATATATATATATATATATATATATATATATATATATATATATATATATTTATATATATATATATATATATATATAAAGTTCTATCAAGCAAATCCATGGTCGACAGGTATATAATAGAATCATGCTTAATAAAAAGTAGTTTTGAAAATAATGTGAATATTTCTTTTGCTTTATATAAATAGGATTCATTTATAATTAATAAAATTTGGAAGAATTTAATGATATATTAGACAAGTAAAAAATCTTAATGCTTGGGACCACTTCTATGGCCGAAATGACATGTATGCCAGGGATGTGGTTCACTTATCCAAGGCAGATGTGGGTTTTCTTGCTAGCTCAGTTGAAGGTGTTGTTAGGACTTTAAACTAGGATTACTTAGTGGTATGGGTTTTGAAATGGAAAATAATGAGTGTCGAAATGCGGATTTAGGCTTTGATATCATAAATGCTAACAATAACAAGGACAGTAATAGGTATAATAGAATAACAGAAAAGAACAGGAAAGGTAAAGAGAAAGGAGGGTCCTTAAATATTAAATACTACACAAATAGTCGTAGTGCTAGGAATAAGATGGACGAGTTGAGATTAGTTGCTAGTGCAGGTAACATTGATGTATTAGCCTTAACTGAGACGTGGTTCAATACGAAAAGTCGGGACATGCCTGCTGAATGTCACATACAGGGTTTTAAATTGTTTTCTATGTAGACAGAAGTATCGGGAAGAGAGTGGGGTGGCACCCCACTCCACTGTTGCATAAAAACGGTATAAAATCTGAAATAACATATGCAGAGTCTCTCTGGATAAAATTTTCAGAGGGGCATGAAAAATTGATTTTAGGAGTGATATACCGTCCCCCAAACTTATATATGGGCCAAGGGAGACTATCATGGGAGGAAATTGTTAAGGCCACAATGCAAGATGATGTAGTAATTCTAGGAAACTTCAACTTTAATCAGATTGATTGGAATTTCTTGTCTGGGAATTTAGAATCTAACGACTTCTTAGAAGTAGTTCAGGATTGTTTTTTGAAGCAGTTTGTGACAGAACCTACAAGGGGAAAAAGCCTGCTTGACTTGGTTCTGGCAAACAAGGAAACCCTTGTTAATAATTTAGAACAGAGGAACTCGGCACAAGCGACCACAAATCAATTACCTTCAGCATTGAATGGAAGTATGATAGTAGCGATAACTCAGTAACAGTCCCAGATTTTCGCTTAGCAGATTACGATGGGCTTAGAGAACACTTATTATTTTTTGACTTGGGTAACGAAGTGAGCTATCAATATGACAGTTTTCTGAACACTATACATGCTGCCCAAAGAACATTTATCACAAATAAAGAAATTAGATCGAATAGAAATGACTCAAAATGGATGAATAATAGGCTGAAATATCTTTTAGGGTAGAAGCAAGGAATTTATAGGCATATCAAAAGAGGTGAGGGTCATTTTATGAATCAGTATAATAACATTAAGAGGGACGTTAAAAAGGGGATAAGAAAAGCTAAACGGGATTATAAAATTAAGTTGCCAGGGATTCGAAAACTAATTCAAAAAGGTTTATTGAACAAAAGTTAGAGATAAGATAGGTCCCCTTAAAAATATCTCTGGGCATCTTACTGACAAGGAGATTGAAATGTGCTCGATTTTTAATAATTATTTTCTCTCGGTTTTCACACAGGAAGACACTAACAATAACCTAGTAATTAATTTTTATAGTGGGCCTGAAGATGATAATTTTTTTTTATATTTTATTTAAAACTCAGGTACAAAAATATATGGGTACATAATCAATATGTAACAAGATAGAGGCAGTGAACAATAATCAACTGTGACTACACAGTACTGAAGAAGCACATATATAATGACAGAACTGGCTGCACTCAAATCTAACACCGCTTGTACGTACTGTGCTTCACATGAAAAGGTGGTCATATAAAAAACAATAGAACCTACCCAGTAAAGCTTACACTCCCCCCCCCCCTGAAAACGTGCCACATTCACCTTAGATACACAGTGACAAATCTCTTATACATTTGTAAAGCATTAAAAACTTCAATGACAAAATATATAAACACAATCCAGCCAGCTAAACGGCTGACACTATAATACAAGGAATGTCTGAACCTGATGGCTCACATCCACCATAGAGCACAATCCACCCTACCCTCATATACCCTATGGTAATAATTAATATCGTGCACGGTGGTGGATTTAAGACACTACCGCTGACACTTCAACTCACCCTCCCACATGCCTAGTAACTGTGTCTGCCGTCACCACTCATAACCACCGACAGTCATTGATGGTAATTAGCGTCTTATAATATATATCACCCTAAAAACACGTTATATACATAAACCTATAAATTTACACATTATTCCCTCCTGCAGACAGATTATTTACACTGCCGGAGATAATCTATACATCACATCCTACAGAGAATGGACAACATTAGACATCTAAAATAATATGACATGTGTATCACATGACCTGCTATTGCAGAGATTACTTACACTCCTACCCCCCTCCCCCCCAGTGAAAAACTGACCAGTTTCACCTGGCTATAAACAAGATCAAAAACTCATTCACTTGAACATATATAATGAAAATGTGAAAAAACATCTGTAACAATATATAAGCAAAAACACCCCAGGCAAGATCTTACATTATGTACAATACCAAAACATTCCACTAGTTAAAAAACAGGTATGAATGCCTCATTATTTTGACAAGTTACATTGCTCATATATAGGTAGACATGTATAATTACAGGTTAAAATATGCTTATATACTAACATGCTTATGTACATCCTTACAAAACATGAAGGAATCCTTAGATAAATTATAATCATCGGTGTTCACAATAACACCAAGACATTACATTGAATACCACATTGAATATCACCTCAACATCCTTCCTCACACAATTCCACACACACTCACACAATCGACCTCTGCAACACACACAACTCCCCCCCCCCTGGGAAGGCCAGCCCGTTCATGCCCCTGACCGCTTATAAAGACCATAAATCCTTCAAAAGAAAGTCCCTGTAGCCCTCCGAGAAATCCCTCTCCCACCTCCTACCATATATTTCCCTGTTGCGACACTTTGTTCTATAAAAGGATGCGCTATGGCCATCCTACGTTCCTCCGCCCCTTTGTCTCTCATTGCCCATGATATATACACAAAATCAACCACTAAGTAAGCCACTGCCCTTTGAACCTTTACCCCTTCCCCACCTACATCTAAACTGAGCGCTCTCAAAACCGACAACCCTTTCCCCCCCACATACCGGATTACTTTCCCTAACCATTCCCGCACAATCCCTAGGCTTTCGCAAAAATAAACTACATGAAAGGCTGATTCATCTACCCCACAAACCTGACACTTCCCACCCTCCCTTATTCGCCTATTTCATAAACAACCCCAGACGGCAATATTCCGCGAAGAAACCTATACATTACCTCCCTCACGTGTGGCCGGATGCGTAACCCTTTTAATCAACCCCAAATGTCTTCCCATGCGTACATCGGGTACACTCCTTCCGTTGCCACTACCACCCTAGGCCATATCTTCCTCTCCATGGACCCTACCCGCATGTTTCTCGGCTCTCTGACCATCATCAATTGACGCAACAACTCCTCACCATCTCTCAAATCTTGTCCCTTCCACCATCTCCGAAGATCTCCCTGCAGCATCCCTAACCCTCCACTCCCTTCCCCCCGAGCCCTTAGCAACCAATGTTTCACATATACACACTTCAATCTTCTTTCCAAATGAATTAACCCCAGCCCTCCCAAGGCCACCGGAAGTGTTACCACCTCCCTTTTCAACCAATCACATCCCGAACCCCAGATAAAACGGAAAACTCTGCTCAACAATCTCCGGACATCCCCATACACCAAAGGGTACAAAGCTGCCACATGCCATATTTTGCTGTACAAAAGCACATTGACCACAATGACCCTCTGGTGCAGCATAAGATGTGTCGGCCTCAATCCTGACAATCTTCCCAATACCCTATCTACCACACCCTTTGAATTATTCTCCCTCGCCATCTGGGCATTACCCATATACACAACTCCACAAATTTTCACCTGTTGCCATCCCAAAAACATCTATAACTCTCTCCAGACCCTCCAATCCCTCCCTCCCACTCACTAGGACAGTTGTGTCATCAACATAACCTATGATACCGGGACTCCCACCTCGTATGTCCTCCCTTACCCCCTCCTGTATGCACCTTTCCACTTCCCTATAAAACAGATTCTGTAAACATGCAAATAATATTTGTGACAACGGGCAACCCTGCTTCAATCCCCTGCCCATTTTCACATGCAACCCCACCCTCCCATTAATCTGTACACACATCCCAGCTCCCCGATATAAAGTACGTGCCCAATTCACAATGTCCTCCCCGAACCCCTGCCGCTCCATGATTCTCCACAGAGCCTCCCTCTCGACACTGTCATATGCCGTTCTCCAATCCAACGCCAATACCCCTCGTTCCCCTCTTGCAAACCCTCAATAAACCTTCTAATAACCCCATACCCCACATACGTTGATCTCCCCGGAATCCCATATTGACCACTCACTATTACCTTTCCAATGACCTTCTTTATACGATTTCCCAAAATTTTCACAAAAAGTTTGTAGTCTGCACACATGAGTGATATCATCTGGTAATCTCTCACTGTGCACTGACTTTCACCCTTTGGCACCAAAACTACTAGTGCTGTCGCCTGCAAAGGTCCCAACGCACCCCTCTCTTTTATGATATTAAATAATTGCACCAAAAAATCTTTTAATACTCCCCAATGTTGTATGTAAAACTCCGCAGGCAGCCCATCTATCCCCGGTGCCTTACCCCTGCTTATACTCATTAAAGCCGTCCACACCTCTTCCTCCACAATAGGCCCCTGTAACTGTTCCCTGTCGTCCCTGTCCAGCACACGTCACACACATCCCCCTGTCTCTCTTAAAGCCCCCTTTCTCACACCCACACTCCTCATATGTGCACTAAGCCAAGCATCAACATACCCTCCCATCCCCTCCGTCGTCACCAAATCTTGTCCCTCCCTATACCCCTCGATGTCCTCAAAAACTCTCAAACCCACTATTTCCATTGCAATGCGCCGGTGCCCCTGCCCTCGCAGGACACACGCCGATGGTCTATCACCCCACATGACCTCCTCCAACCCCCCTAAAACCCTTGCTGCATCAAACCTTTCGTTTTGCACTTCCATTAGGTGTTCCTTCACTCCCTCTATGTCAGCCACTGGGGCTCCCATCTCCCTCCCTTCCTCTCTCATAATACTCCCTTAACTGCCCCTCAAGATACCTAATAAGCCCATAAGCCAACTGATTCTCGTGCCTTCCCTGTCGGACATAGAACTCTCGAATCCTCGTCTTCGCCGTCACATCCCACCATCTCAACACATCCCCATTGACTTCCATCCCCTCCCATAAGCCTTTCCACCATTGTGCAAATAGGACCCTCCCCTCAACATCTTGAAGCAACCGAACATTCAATTTCCAATAGCTCTTATACCTGTTCGGCCGACCCTCCCATCCCAAATCCACCAAAACACCTCTATGATCAGAATAAAAGACATCCAAAATCCTTACACTCCGCACCGCTGCTTTCCTTGTCACGTATATCCTGTCCAGCCGTGCAGCATACCCCTTCCTCACAAAGGTGTGCTGCACCTCCCATGGGGCCTCCCCCTCTACATCCACCAACCCCACCCCGGTTAACAGGTCCCTCAGAACACCAGAACAATATCCTGCTCCCCTAGGTTCCACGTCCTTGCGGCGTATAATGCAATTCCAGTCCCCTCCCTCCACAGCTAATGCTGGAAGTGACCTTAAGTGATACACCAACACTTCACATACAAACTCATTCTTCACTCGACTGTCCCCCTCCGCCGGACCATAAACACACACAAAAGACATCTTATCTCTTCCCCATGTCCCATCCACTCTTATAACCCTCTCCTCACCCCCCTCCTCACAATGATGTACAGTAAATGGGCTAGCCTCCCTCACCAAAATAGCCACTCCTCCTTTCAATCTCGTTGAGTGTGCCGCATATACAGTATACCCCTCAATCATCAACATACAACCCAGCTTGTGGTTGTGCTCTTGCACAAACACTACATCTACACCATACCTAATGAGCATCTCATGAAACCATACACACTTCCTAGAATTTTTCAGACCATTAACATTTATAGAGAGACTCTTGAATTTGTCAATGGAGGTTTTCCTTTACGTATTGCACCACCTTTATCCCCCTTCCCCTTTATACGCCCTTGATCTTCAATCACCATTCTGTGATCTGCTTTCACATGCCCCTTGCCCCTGGACCCCCCAGGTCCATGCTCAACCACTTCAGCCCAAACCTTTTTGCCCGAACGCTGTGCCGGAGTGAGCACATCGTCCATGTCCGAGGGCACTGCCGCTCTCTTCCGTGACACTCGAGCCTTTCTCCCCACCTCCACCCGGAAGCCATCCTCGTGCACTTCCGCCACCAAAGTGCCAATTTGCAACCCAGCCTCAACCTGGGTCTCTGACATGCCTCCCCCCCTCTCACCACCTGGAACCCCAGCAGCATCCAGGGCACCCACAAGCCCCTCAACTGTGACCTCTCCTGGGGTCCCTAACAGGTCGTGGAGGAATGAATCAATGGTAGCCTCCACGGCCCTGTCCTAACCAAGCGACACCACATCTTTGGTCTCTGGTGCCTGCCCGGCCGTGCATGACTCTCTTGGAAGAGTTACACACTCTTCCTCCCTCAAGGCCTCCTCGACCTCCACACTCCAAGCCTTGTTCAAGGAAACCGACTCAGGTCTTGCCAAATTCAACGTCTCAAGGTCCTCCGATGCCTCCTTATGCTGCTCCTTCGCCTGTGTACCCTGTTGTTTAACACCCTGTGCAGCAATGTGATCATAGGCACCGCATAATCGACAGGTACGTCGTTGCCCTGCGTAAGTCACCATTACTTGAGTCTTGAAGTCTTCTAGGAAAATATAGGAAGGAATAGGATGCCTCAATGTCATTTTTAAGGAAAAACTTCCTTCAGGCATCCCAGCATACGATCCTTCCTTCCACTTCCCCAATGTCACCATATGAACAGTCCCAAACTTCTCGAAGACGGCACGTAGGTCTGCCTCATCAGCCTCAAAGGGTACATTTCTGATCTTCACCCACGTATAATGGCAGGACACATTATGTAGCCTTACCGTCACTGCAGGATTCACTGGTACACAAAGATCTTGGAACCTGGCGACTATGTCCTCGTATACACTTGCATTGAGAAATTTCACAAAAATTCTATATGCCCCGTTCAAGGCTACACCATACAGCTCTTCGTTGGCAATGCCGTATGTCCCTGATGATGGCAGGTAATAAAACTTGAGCTGAGTGGGCATGCACAGCCCCACGCACCACTTCTATGCCGACAGTGTTTACCCTTCTTCTTGCCTGCTGCGCAATTTTGAGAAAACCAAGTTGTCACCGGCTGACAGCAGAGGGCAGGCTCGGCTCACGTCCGCTCGTCCCAGAGGTTGAGCGACGAATGTGAAGATGATAAATTATGTAACATCACAGTCACTAGTGAAATTGTTATAGAACAAAATAAATCGCCGGTTCCTGATGAGCTTTTTCAAGGGTTCTTCAGGCATGCAAAATGGAACTCTGTGAACCATTAACTAATATATTTAATTTATCTCTTCAAACAGGTGTAGTGTCTGATATGTGGAAGATGGCTAATGTAATTCCTATTTTTAAAACAGGGGACAAGTCGTTACCGTCAAATTACCGCCCAATAATCCTAACCTCAATTGTAGGCAAATTACTAGAGTCAATTATAGTTGATATTATAAGATGCCATCTGGATAAGCCTAATTTGATTAATGAAACTCAGCATGGATTCACGAGGGGCCGTTCCTACCAAACCAATTTATTAACCTTCTTCAGTAAAGCTTTTGAGGCTGTTGATCATGATAAAGAATTCGATATTGTTTATTTAGATTTTAGTAAGGCTTTTGATAAAGTACCGCACCAGAGACTGTTTAAAAAAGTGGCAGCTCATGGCATTGGGGGAATAGTGGTGTCATGGATCGAGTCATGGCTCACCGATAGGAAACAGATACTGTGCTTAATTTCGATTAAATCCAAGTGGGGATCTGTAACAAGTGGCGTTCCACAGGGATCAGTCTTAGGCTCCTTGTTGTTTATAATATAGTATATCAATTACCTTGATGAGGGAATTATTAGTGATATCAGCAAATTTGCCAATGACACGAAAGTAGGTAGGATAATTGATTCAAACGTAGATGTCACAGAACATCAGGAGGATCTAGACCAACTAAATTCATGGTCAGAAAAATGGCAGATGTAGTTCAATGTACATAAATGCAAGATTCTGAAGCTCGGGAGTGTCAATAACCCTAGAAATCATAAGTTAAATAACGTAGAACTTAGCCATACGGATTGCAAAAAGGACTTGTGGGTTATGGTGAGCAGCAACCTTAAACCAAGACAGCAATGCCTAAGCATACGTATTAAGGCAATCAGGTTACTGGGATTTATATCAAGAAGTGTAAGCAACAGAAGTCCAGAGGTTATGTGTGTGTGTGTGAGATGAATGGTTTTGAAAACCGACAATTCATTGCATTAGAAATTTTCCGTATGAAGGAAGATTGAAGACCCTTAAATTATATTCACTTGCAAAATGAAGAATGAGGGGAGACATGATCAAAGTGTATATGTGAAAGATAGGTATTAATAAAGGAGATGTAAATAAGGTCTTGAGGATATCTCTCCAGAGAGAACCTGCAATAATGGATTCAAATTAGATAAGTTTAGATTTAGAAAGGATATAGAAAAGTATTGGCTTCGAAATAGGGTAGTTAATGAGTGATTGAGGCTAAACCCTTGGGTAGTTTAAAATTTAGGTTGGATAAATACATGTGTGAGTGGGGTTGGATCTGAGTGGGACTTGCTCGTGAGTGGTGACCTGCACTTAGCTCAGTGGTGACCTGTACTTAGCTCAGCCAGAATAGGTCTAGTGTGCTCCCTGTGGATTGAATCAAGATGCCCTCCACTGAGCAACTTTACCAGCAGCATAAGGAGGAATTGAGGGTGGCAAAGCTCGAGATACGGCGATTGACAGAGGAAAACAAGAGGATTAGTAGTAGTCCTGTTGTGAGTCCTCAGGTCAAGAAGGGAACCTGGCCAGCGGCAAGACAGCATGGAATGAAGTTGAAGATCAGGAAGATTATGGAACAGAACTCTTCTTCAGGCTGAGGGACTGACAACCTCAAATCTACGACTTCAAGGGTGATGGACTGATTACATAATTTTCACATCAGTACTGCTCCTGCCTACTTTCTGTACTCGACTGAAGAAGCCTACTGTGTAGGCGAAACGTTTTGGAATAAAGTTGCCTAACTGTTGCCTATGTGTCATACCTACCAACCTGTCGGTATTGTATGTAAAAGAAGGAAATTTAAAGTGAACATAGGAAAGAGTAAGGGGATGAGGATGAAAAAAATTAGTAAATGAATAACTGGATATCAGATTGGAGGGAGAGAGTTTGGAAGAAGTGAATGTGTTCAGATTTTTGGGAGTGGACTTGTCTGAGGATGGGTCTATGTAAGACGAGGTAAACCATATAGTTGACGAGGAAGGAAAAATGTGAATGGTGCACTGAGGAGTCAGTGGAGACAAAGAATGTTATCCATGGAACTGAAGAGAGGAATGTATGAGAGTATAGTGATACCAACACTCTTACATGGGTGTGAAGAATGGGTGGTGATTGTTGGAACTAGGAGAAGGCTGGAGGCAGGGGAGATGTCGTGTCTGAGAGCAATGTGTGGTGTGAATATTATACTGAGAATCCATAGCCTGGAGATTACGAGGTGTGGGGTTAATAGAAGTATTATCGATTGGCTGAAGAGGGGTTGTTGACGTGGTTCGGACATTTAGAGAGATTGGAGAAAAATAGGAAGACTTGGAGGGTGTATAAATCTGTAGCGGAAGGAGGGCGGGGTTGGGGTTGGTTAAGGAAAGGTTGGAGGGAGGGGGTAAAGGAAGTTTGTGTGCAAGGGGCTTGGACTTCCGGCAAGGGTAAGTGAACTTGTTAGATAGGAGAGAGTGGAGGCAAATGGTTTTTATGATTTGACGAGCTGTTGGACATGAGTCCTGGAGGTGGGAAGTATAGTGTCTGCACTCTGAAGGAAGAGAGGAGATATGTTGCAGTTTTTGAATGGCAGTATCGGCACGCCTCTGGCAAGACAGTGATGGAATGAGTAATGATGAAAGTGTTTCTTCATATTCGAGTCACACCGTCTCGCTGGGAGACGGTCGATGCGTTAAAAAATAAGTACATATTTTTTAAAGACTAATTGTGTTTAATAACTTGACAAATTTTTAAAGAAAGAATTGGTAAAGACTAACGAAACTTGATTAAAATTTTATTTATATTATCAAGCGGAAGCGCTAAATCTGTAGGAGTTGCATAGCACCAGCTGAATGGACGTCATTCAGATTCAATAAAAAGATGAAGAGAGATAAGTCTAATTCCTTGAATCAAGAGCCGCTCACCAGCACCATGACACTTTCCTTAAGTGGTTAGCATTTAAAGTGTTGGAAGTTCAGCACCATCTGGTGTGGAAAACATGAATTATTCATCAGTGGTTCATAATAGTCTGCAATAAGCCATCAGGTATACATCAAGTAACATGCTGTACTGAAGTCACAATGTAATAAATACATCTTCAGTAATACTTAGAATAATTAATAACAATAGTCGTCATAAAGTGTGAAGAGAGAGGTGGAGGTCTGGGTTCAGTTAAGTACTTCATGAACATCTTCGGAGCTCCGAGGCTCAACTTGACAGACGTGTGTGTCCACAGTGTCTCTGATACATCCACAGTAACAGGGTCGCTACACCGCTCTTCCATACATCAACAAGCAACGTCATAAACAACGAGAGGTGTGTATTTGTGTATATACACCCCAGAGTGCAGAAAGGAGTGTGTGTATATATACACAAAATTTAATTCAAAATCTATTTAAGTGATTGAAGTATATTTGAGAGGTAATGTACAGGTTTTAATCCTAATAACCAGACCAACGGTTAAAGATAGTTAGTCTCTTAATTTCTAAAATGAAGTATACTTTGTATTAACACTTGTTACTGGTGAAGGGCTTTTGATTCAAACACCCTCTGTATAATCCTACGGGTTTGGCGCTCCCCCATGAGTATAATAAATAATTATTTTGTTCCAAAGAATTGGAGATATACCATACTACCTCCAATTTTCCAAGGCAATGTACGGTCCCAGCGGGTTTTGCTCTTCCCCCATTAAGTTAGTATGGATGTATATAGCAAGTAGTGATGTCAGTAATGAAATGATGTTCTTAAATGTCCATATAACAGGGTTTCTAAAAATGATGTGTGTCGCGGGCGAGTGTGTCGCGGGCGAGTGTGTCGCGGGCGAGTGTGTCGCGGGCGAGTGTGTCGCGGGCGAGTGTGTCGCGGGCGAGTGTGTCGCGGGCGAGTGTGTCGCGGGCGAGTGTGTCGCGGGCGAGTGTGTCGCGGGCGAGTGTGTCGCGGGCGAGTGTGTCGCGGGCGAGTGTGTCGCGGGCGAGTGTGTCGCGGGCGAGTGTGTCGCGGGCGAGTGTGTCGCGGGCGAAAGTGTCGCGGGCGAAAGTGTCGCGGGCGAAAGTGTCGCGGGCGAAAGTGTCGCGGGCGAAAGTGTCGCGGGCGAAAGTGTCGCGGGCGAAAGTGTCGCGGGCGAAAGTGTCGCGGGCGAAAGTGTCGCGGGCGAAAGTGTCGCGGGCGAAAGTGTCGCGGGCGAAAGTGTCGCGGGCGAAAGTGTCGCGGGCGAAAGTGTCGCGGGCGAAAGTGTCGCGGGCGAAATTGTCGCGGGCGAAAGTGTCGCGGGCGAAAGTGTCGCGGGCGAAAGTGTCGCGGGCGAAAGTGTCGCGGGCGAAAGTGATGCTGACTAGTTATCATGACCAGTGTTGATGCTTTGTCAGGACCCCAGGACCACCGGGGTCCAGGACAACTGGGGCCCCAGCACCACCGGGGTCGTAGCTCCACAGGGACCCCAGTACCACAGGGAGGCCTCAGAGCCACCTAGCTAATCATCCATACATCGTCTACCACCAGGATTAGGTGAGTTTCATGAATATAGACGAGATTTTAATATTTGTAATGAAGAGTATATTTATTGACAGTTTCTAAATGTGGAAGATAAAGTTAACTGAATTACTGCCTGAAGGTCCTTGCTCGATGTTACAATTGGTGTTCTTTGTATTGTACTAAAAAGGGCTACGAGACACTTGTATTAATAAGCATCGGTGTTTACCTTGCAGGTAAGTGAGAATTAGCAGCTCATCGTGGGACAGTTGGCACACCACCAGTAAGGTAAGTTCATGTTTTGCACCAATCGTCATAGACATCGTTTTTTACAAAGAGTATATAACGCGCTTACGAATATTTGCAGCGAGAAATTAACGACATATTTCCAGGAGTAGGTATATTAGGAGTGACCAAGTGAACTCGCTCTTAAAGACTCGGTGGTGCCACTGCTCGTAAATAAAGTCCCCAACTGCTTTTCTCATTTTCCAATATTTGAGAAATTCTGAGGAAATGTCCTTTAGAAAGCTCCTTGAAAATAGTTGTGTTAAACAATGATACAGTATATTCAGAGGATTTTGAATGAAGTTTAGCTGAATTCTTTTTCTTAGGCATTTGAGTTTAGGTCTACCAGTAAGTACGCTGCTACTTACTCTTCGGCTGGAACATTCTAAGCTCAAAAGTTTTTTTTTTTTTTTATCATTTCATCTTTGTAAATGTTTACATGTCTAAAATTCAGTCTTAAACCAAGACAGGTTGGAAGAATCTTCACTGACAAAACACGGATGGTATCAAGCCGTTTAGAACATAGTGGGACAATTCTCATTCTGCTGATGCATTTAAAAATGGGACTTGGTTGTTTTCAAGACGAGGCATTCCGAAACCATTATTCTCCTTTGGAGTTTTGGTTAACAAACCTAATCATAAAGTGAGATTGCATTCTTTTTATGAAATCACTGACGGCTGTTTCAGATTCAAAGCCAGATATTCGTTCTCCACTTCCAACATAGACAATTCATCCAGCATTATTTTCTTTGCACTAAAAAGATTCACTATTTATTTGCATGTTCTAGATTATGAACAAGGTTTCACTGTTATCTGAAGGACAAAACCAAACCATATATGTTATAGATTAATTTAGGGTGATCTTCGAATTAATGAATTGTATGAAATGGCATCATAAGGTCAGAAAATTTCAAGTTGTTAAGATTCTCATCTTAACGACTGGATAGTTGGCCAAACTCTGGAACTATACATAAAAGCTCACCATATATAATGATAGTGTGTGGGTTATGGAATTGTATTAGAAGACGTATCGTCTACATAAACTTCATCAATACATACAGAGACAAGTATAACATATTTTGCCAGGTTTGTGCTGAAGGGTGAGTAAGTGAGAGAGATTGTTGAGAAATGGCATTACCAGCTAAGTTTAAAGAGTTTGTACTTAACTTAGAAAGACAGCTCATCGCCTGCACAGCCGCCCCTGCAGACGAGGTCTTGAGAAGCTGTCGAAGTCATCTCTCAACGGGCTGTAAAGAGTTATAATTTGTAAGATTATAAATTACCCCTAGGGGGTGTTATGTCAGCATATTTCATTCACTGATGGCTGACAAACTTACTTGTGTGGACTGAAAAGTCTGCACCTAACTGCCGACTATAGGTTGATTACAAACTCCTTGCGACTCAAGAACTGCGCAGTCCCCCGTACTACAAGAAATTCGTAACCTACCTTGCTCTTGTAGCGTGAGCTATGGTGTTCTTCACACCTTCGACAGATACCGGTGACTTGATAGAAGCTGAAGTGTCCTTGGATGTCCACGTCTTCCATAGTCTAGGAATACGCACACTGTACACTGTGTTCCACAAGATTTGTCTTTATTGTTCACAATCTTATCACTAAAGAAGCTGATCACACTTCTCTGTAAATGTTTATTGTGTTTTATGAGATACTTTGTTCACACTAACGCACAGATCGTTCTTTGTTGGTTATCCTGACATCAGTGTCACTCTCAGTAGAGTCAAAAGTAATCTGAAGACGCCACAGCACCCCACGCCTTTACTGCCCCTTGCACAAAGGAAAAGCTGACATAGTACTTTTGCTTCCTTGCCACTTCCTCCATGAGGCAAAGCAGAATGTTTAAATCTTGCTGCATTAAGCATAGACAACAATATCCACTATCTTTACTATGGTAATAAAGTGGGAACAGGATTTTCCTTAATTGTCCTGCTAAAGTAAGAGATATACTGTCTCTTATTAAAATACACTCTGCAACACTGGACTGCAAGGAGCAGCAGTCGCTTGACCACGTCGCATACTCTTACTGCATCTGGGATCAACTACTCACTGTAGCAGTAAACAAGACGCTTGCCCCTTCTGAGAGGGCTGGGCCCCTCAGGGCTGAAAGGGGCTGAAGGGGGCTGATACCCCCTCCTGGAGAAAATTTCTCCACAGAGATCTTAGGTGATGGCAGTGTTCGGTTATCTTAAAATTAACTTTTCTGTAATCTTAGGGAATTGTGCAAGATTACTAGTTTTGTGAAAAAAGTGTTCGTATTGGTAATTAAAGTCGATGCACCGGTTATAAACACTAATCTTGCAACTTGGAGTCTCATCAGTTGGGTGCAGGTGTTGCAATGTTTTGTAAACACGATACTATAGCCATCACTACTGGAAGTATATTCATACTCTTCAACTGTCTCACGAAATCGTAATGACACGATTTCGAACAAACCATACCACGGGTGGGGTATGGAGTTTTGAGAGACTCAGATCGCGGGTTCTAACCCCACCAGTGGTATGGTTTCTCTTTTATTGTGTTTAAATCCTTGGAAGGTTCCACTTCGTAAGATTTATCACGTCCTACAGCAACGTGTGTAGATCCTTGTAGAGGTGCACCGTAAGTCCCTGATGGTATTTGAGGCTGTTAGTTATTGCTGAGGTGGTGACATGGTTACATATTCTATAGTTAACTGAAATACTATGAATGTTAAAAACGGGTTCTGTTTTTGCTATGTAGCATCTTTTTTGGATTACTTTTGCAGTGTGAAGTGTCTCGGGTAGTGTGACTACAAGAAATCTTTGAAGACATATTCACTATCTTTCCGAGGATCGTGGTAGAAGAAAATAATAATAGCTGTCAAGAAGAGATGTTAAATTACTTGGGTATATGGACTACGTTTCGATAACAGCTCTGTCTCTTGAATACCATTACCTATTAACATTAAGACAGTAGACCTCTCAATAAAGTTTACCATGGAGGAGGAACATGGTCAGATTTCTCTTCTGGACGTTATTATTATAAAACATAATGATAAACTTGTGTGTATGTCGAGAACCCGCCTATTAAAACGACCATCACTTCTTATTTCAAACGTTTGGGCTTTTTGAGTTGTTCTTAATAGCGGGAGTGGTTCTGTTGTCTCTCAAGAACCCGATGAAGATCCCTTGTTTGTGACAAGATGTGTAGAAGGTCGTTTTAATAGGAAGGTTATCGATAAGCAAACAAATAGAGCATTGTTTTTATTGTGCTCATCAAAAATCCTTCCTATCAAGGGAGTAGGAAGTCTCACTAACCATTTAATGAGATTATATGTAGCAGAGACCTCTGAACTCATAATAATACGAGCCGTGCTTCTTGCTTTGTCTTAATCCATCCAGGTACGGAAGGGTTGCCGATCTGGCTGACAGCTGTTTAATTAATTCGTTCCTCTTCAAAAGCCTTTTTACACCTCTGTTAAAATGACAGCCTTGTGCAGGGGATTCTTTGTAACATCTGGTTTAGCTCATGCGGCTCATAGTCACCAAGTAAACAGTTCCTTTTACCTGAGTACGAGAAACGCCTTGGATTTGTCAGCTGTCATGAGATGCAATGCAAGTTCTCATTATTAATTAGTAAGCTCTTTGGGTTCTGGAAAGTTAGGAACTACTGGATGAAGAAAGGACTCATTCACCATCCCTTTACATATATTCAAAGCTTCCGGGTCAAGTACCCATGTTTTTATCTACAGCATGCAGTCCTAGCTAGATCTACACACACACACACACACACACAAATGGTGGGGACTCGAAGGAACCAGGGATCAGATGAGAAAGGTTCTGGTAGGGAGAAGTGGATGGAGGGGCAGTGGAAAAGGATGAAACAAGAGTGGGAGAGAAAATTAGGAGAGCTTTCTGAAAAAATGGAGACAGAGCTTTCTGTGAAATTAGAAAAGAGGTTGGAGAAGGAGAAGAAGAATTGGGAGGCACAAGTCGAAACTGCAGTAGCCAGGATAAGGGTCCTACAGGATGAGGTAAACAGGCTGAATCAAGTTACAAGGGCACTGACCAGAGATGACACAGCATATGAAGCTGAGAGACCGAACAGGAAGGAAGGAGATATGAATTATGCTAAGGTCATATAAGCCTGCCAAGAAGGGCAAAGGAGTGAAAGGGGAGAGCAGCTGGGTGCAGATGGAGAGGGTGATAGGTCAAATGCAGAGGCACAACTATGCTACCAAGAGCCACTGGAAAAAACAAGGGGGAAAATGACCAAGTACAGACAGGAACCAGAGTTACAGAGGGAGAGGTAATGGGAGGAGGAAAGGGCAAAATCAGTGTTTATCCATGGGCTTCAGGAGAGAGAAAAGGACACACACTGAAAGATGACAGGCAGAAAGAAAGATTGTGAACATCACGGAAATAGGTGAAGAAGACATGGACGAGTTTGTAAATTTTCAGAGAATAGGGGGGTACTTGAAGAGGAGAAAATGACCGATCAAGCTGATTCTCAGGACAAACAGTGTGGAACAGGATCCTCCAAGAGAAACCAAGGTTGAAATACTCGGAAGAGTACAAGAGGGTATTCCTAGACAGAGACGGAACACAAACAGAACGACAACAGCTGAGGGAGAGGACAAAAAAGCGAAAGGAGCTAAGAAAGGAGACAAGGATTGAACCAGCAGAGGTCAATCAGAGCAGGACAGAGCAGCAAGGGCAAGCACACACAGAGCTATCCTCAGAACCCCACAACCTATCACACCAAACCAACACAAACTACAATCCATACTATCAGCTTCCACCCAACGCCCAGCTATAGAATCCCACAGTATGCTACCAGGTCTCCCACCCTCACAATCCCCCCAAACCACAGTGTGGGAAAGGAAACTGAAAGTATGGTACACAAATGCTGATGGAATAACAAATAAGCAGGAGGAGTGGCACGGAAGAGTCAAAGAGGCATCACCGGACATCATACCTCTCTCAGAAACCAAGCTTACATGTATGATAACAGATACCATCTTTCCAACGGAATACCAGATCCTGAGGAAAGACAGAGGGAACAGGGGGGGGTGGAGTGGCGGCACTGCTGATCAAAAACCGATGGAATTTTGATAAGCTGGAGAGAGGAGACAGTGGAGAAACAAGCAATTACATAGCGGGAACGCTTCACTCTGGAGGTTCCAAGGTGGTAATTGCAGTGATGTATAACCTACCACAGAACAGCAGGAGGTCAAGGCGAGAGTATAACGAGAGCAATAGAGCGATGGTTGACACACTGGCTGCAGTGGCCAGAAGAGCTCATGCATGCAGGGCACAACTCCTGATCATGGGTGATTTTAACCACAAGGAGATCGATTGGGAGAATTTGGAGCCACATGGGGGCCAAGATACATAGAGAGCTAAGATGATGGAGGTGGTACTGGAAAACTACATGTACCAACACGTAAGGGACACTAATAGAGAGAGGAGAGAATGAACCAACAAAACTGGGCCTAGTATTCACCTTGAGTAGTGCAGATATTGAGGACATCACTTATAAAAGACCCCTTGGGGCCAGCGATTATGTGGTTTTAAGCTTTGAATACACAGTAGAGCTACAAGTGGAGGGGGAAGCAGGAAGGCCAGGACGAATGAAGCCAAACTACAAGAAAGGGGACTGCACGGGAATGAGGAACTTCCTTAACGGGGTTCAATGGGACAGAGAACTGGCAGGGAATCCAGTTAATGAGATGATGGAATATGTAGCAACAATGTGCAAGGAGGCTGAGGAGAGGTTTGTACCCAAGGGTAACAGGAATAATGAAAAAGCCAGGATGAGCTTATGGTTCACCCAAAGGTGCAGGGAGGCAAAAGCCAAGTGTGCCAGGGAATGGAAGAAATATAGAAGGCAAAAGACCCAGGAGAATAAGGAGAGCAGTCGTATAGCCAGAAATGAATATGCACAGATAAGAAGGGAGGCCCAACGACAATATGAAAACGACATAGCAGCGAAAGCCAAATCTGACCCGAAGCTGTTACACAACCACATCAGGAGGAAAACAACAGTCAAGGTCCAGGTAATCAGGCTAAGGAAGGAAGGAGGAGAGACAACAAGAAATGACCATGAAGTATGGGAGGAACTCAACAAGAGATTCAAAGAAGTATTCACAGAGGAGACAGAAGGGGCTCCAGAAAGACGGAGAGGTGGGCTGCAAGAAGGCGTTTGACACAGTCCCACTCAAGAGATTAGTGCAAAAACTTGAGGGCCAAGCAGGGGTAACAGTGAAGTACTACAATGAATCAGGGAATGCTTGTCAGGAAAACAGCAGCGAGTCATGGTACGTGGCGAGGTGTCAGAGTGGGCACCAGTGACCAGCGGGGTCCCACAGGGGTCAGTCCTAGGACCAGTGCCATTTCTGGTATTTGTGAACGACATGACGGAAGGAATAGACTCCGAAGTGTCCCTGTTTGCAGATGACGTGAAGTTGAAGAGAAGAAATCATTCGATCGAAGACCAGGCAGAGCTACAAAGGGATCTGGACAGGCTGCAGACCTGATCCAGCAATTGGCTCCTGGAGTTCAACCCCACCAAGTGCAAAGTCATGAAGATTGGGAAAGGCAAAGATGACCGCAGACGGAGTAAAGTCTAGAGGGCCAGAGACTACAAACCTCGCCCAAGGAAAAAGATCTTGGGGTGAGTATAACACCAGGCACATCTCCTGAAGCGCACATCAACCAAATAACTGCTGCAGCGTATGGGCGCCTAGCAAACCTCAGAACAGCATTTCCACATCTTAATAAGGAATTGTTCAGGACCCTGTACACCGCGTGCGTTAGACCCATATTGGAGTATGCGGCACCAGTTTGGAACCCACACCTAGCCAAGCACGTAAAGAAACTAGAGAAAGTGCAAAGGTTTGCAACAAGACTAGTCCCAGAGCTAAGAGGTATGTCCTACGAGGGGAGGTTAAGAGAAATCGACCTGACGACACTGGAGGACAGGAGAGATAGGGGGGACATGATAACGACATACAAAATACTGAGAGGAATTGACAAGGTGGACAAAGACAGGATGTTCCATTTTTGGGACACAACAACAAGGGGACATAGTTGGAAGTTGAAGACACAGATGAATCACAGGGATGTTAGGAAGTATTTCTTTAGCCACAGAGTAGTCAGGAAGTGGAATAGTTTGGGAAACGATGTAGTGAAGGCAGGATCCATACATAGCTTTAAGCAGAGGTATGATAAAGCTCACGGTTCATGGAGAGTGACCTAGTAGCAACCAGTGAAGAGGCGGGGCCAGGAGCTTGGGATCAACCCCTGCAACCTCAACTGGGTGAGTACAACTAGGTGAGTGTACACACACACACACACACACACACGCACACACACACGCACATACACGCACATACACGCGCACACACACACACACGCACGTGCACACTCTCGCGCGCACACAACATACACAACATACACACAACATACACACACAACATACACACACAACATACACATACATGCATATACACATACACGCGCGCAGGAATAACAGATTGTTTGCGATCGTGAATCTTTAGTAGTGGCCCAACAAAGCCATTGCCAGGTCCGTCGAGAGTTGACAGTGTTAGTGAACATCCCAAGAAGTGTTTTACGAACTGTCCCAATCAGAAAAGGGAGGTGAAGGCCACAGTTACATAAAAACAATTTGAATCAGTGCCAGGAGTGAGTGGAATGCCATAGGCCTAGAGTGGGTGTAGGTGGTATTGCCACAGCTCAATACCAAACCAGAATAAGCGAGACCCAAGCCAAGGTGATAAGAGATAATGATAGAAGAGTTAGTGAATACAGTGATAAATGAGTTAGTGAAAACAGTGAAGAAATCATAGAAGAAACAGGAGCTAAAACGTGAAGCATCGTACAGGAGATCCAGACGCAGTGCTGCAGACGTAAAGCACACGGCGTTTTTGTAGTTGCAAGGAGGGTAGGCCCCTATATTTCTGATAGGTGAAGGTCATTAACCCTGCTCTGCAGAGCTGAATATCAAACTAGAGCACTAAACACTTATTAATAGAGAAGATCTGAGGAGGGGACTGTGTAGGACCACATGACACCTCAGTGCATGTGCAGGCGCTACATCAGACAAAATACACTAACATTCAGTACGTAAAACTATTCAGGTATACACGAGTTAGAACATAGATTATTGTACAAAGCAGCATGTGTGTAGAGAACCCGGGATAACCCAAAAAGTCTGACAGTGTGACTCAGTTTACTTAAATAAGACAACGAGGTTGTGGGGCAGCTAGCAAGAGTGCACACACACAACATAAACAGCCAGCAGGCTTGTGAAAACTGACCGCGCACCCCTCTCTACCCTTCTCTACTCTCTCTCACTTTCCCTCTCATTTTCCCTCTCATTTTCCTTCTCATTTTCCTTCTCATTTTCCTTCTCATTTTCCTTCTCATTTTCCTTCTCATTTCCCCCCCCCTCTCTCTCTCTCTCTCTCTCTCTCTCTCTCCATCTTTCTCCCTCCTATCCTTCTCTCTTCCTTTTTTTCTCTCCTCCCATCTTGTTCTACCTCTCGCCCCTTCCCTCTACCTACCCACCATTCTACCTTCCTCTCTCTCTGTCTCCATCCTCCATTCACCTTCCATTCTCTCTCTCTCTCTCCCTACCCCTCCTCTCTGGCTTTCCCCTCACTTCCCTCTCATCCCTAGCCTTCTCCCTATCATTCTCTTTCCCTCTCTCACTCTCTCCCCCTCTCTATCTTTCTCTCCTCCCATCTCTCTCGTTCTCTCTCTCCCCCTCCCTCTACCTACCAATCCATCTATCCACCTTCCACCCATCTTCCTTTCCTCCTCCTTCCCCCTGGCTTCTCCCTCTTCCATCTCCTCCCTAGCCTCTTCCGTCACCCCCACCCACTCTGAAAATACATAGGCTTGTTTCTTGGGTAAAAAAAAAAATGGGTAACCAAAGAGGGTGGAGACCCAGGGGTCTGGTGGACGAACTCGGGAGAGAAGAACCTGGGAGGAAAGATTAGGAGGTAGAGCTCAAAAAAATGGAGGAAGAGTGGGGAAGGAAGTTAGCAGAACTTGGCAAGAAAATGGAGGAGAGGATAGCTGAGGAAAGCAGGAAGTGGAGACTACAAGTCTTAGCAGCAGAAGATAAGATAAAGTGATTAGATGAGGAACTAAGAAACCTGAAACAGATTAGAGAGACATGACAGTACAGACATGATTTCAGGAACATCTATACCAGTCACAGACAAGGGGACTGTAGGGATCCAGGAAAAGATGTGCACAATTGAGAGACCTGTAGACAATGAAGGAGCTATGACACAGGCAGAGACTCCAACAGACAACTGCAGTGGCAAGGAACAGGTGAGCAGGAAAGACAGTCTACTGAGCATAGGGGCTGCAGCAAGGGCAGGAATGTTTCGATGGGAGGAACTAAAAATTCTCAGAGGATACGAAGGGGGAGACAGTGGGAGGAGGAGAGGGAGAGGTCAGGGTTTGTCTACAGGCTGCAAAAAGTCGAAGGGGAAACCTACGATGAAAGAAACCATGGAGAGAAGAAAGTGATCGAAGGTATCATAAAGGCAATAGGTGAGGGAGACATGACCAAGGTGACAAATTTTCGGAGAATTGGGTGGTTTGTGAGGGAAGGAAACAGCCAGTCAAAGTAATCTTCAAGGCAGAATTAGCTCGAACTAGGATCCTGCAGGAGAAAACACGACTGAGGGACAAACCAGAGTACCGGAGTGTGTACCTTGATCGTGACAGAACAGAAAAAGAAAGGATGATACTGAAAGAGAGGGTGCAAAGACAAAAGGAGGAATGAGATGCATTGATGAAGATGAGCAGAACCCAGACTCAGGTGGAAGGGCTAACACACCTTACAGAATCACCCGCTAAAGGACTCCAACCACGACAACCCCAAAGCAACTGACGAATCTAAACCAAAACCCCCACACTGTTCCCTCTGCCCCCACCCCCCACATCACAAGCCCCAACTCTACAGCAGCCCCTATGGGCACTCTGCCCCCACCCCCCATAACAAACCCCACCCAAACTGCGACAACCCCAATGCAACTGAACAATCTAAGCCAAAACCCACACACTGTTCCCTCTCCCTCCACCCCCCACATAACAAACCCCACCCATACAGCACGTCCCCAAGGGCACTCTGTTCTCAACCCCCATCACAAACCCCACCCACACTGCAAACCTTCATATGCCCCCTCCAGGGCTCCTGCTCCCCCAACCCCAATATTTTCCCAGGACCACCATGATAGATAAGTTGAAGGTGTGGTACATGAACGCAGATAGATTAACAAATAAATACGAGGAGTGGCATGAAAGAATAAATGAAAAGTCCCCAGACATCATAGCAGTCACAGAAACGAAACTCACTGAGACAATAGCAGATGCAGTCTTCTCACTGGGATATCAGATCCTGAGGAAAGACAGAAGGGGCAGAGGGGGAGGAGGGGTTGCACTACTTACAAAAAGCAGATGGGTTTTTGAGGACATGGAAGGTATGGGCGAGATTGGAGAAAGGGACTACATAGTAGCTACAATTCAGTCTGGGGAACATAAGGTAGTCATTGCAGTGATGTATAACCCACCACAGAACTGCAGGAGGCCAAGAAAGGAATATGAAGAGAACAGAGCGATGGTGGACACATTGGCTGAGGTGGCACGAAGAGTTCAATCGTGCAGAGCAACGTTACTGGTTATGGGTGACTTCAACCATAGGGAGATTGACTGGGAAAACGTGGAGCCTCACGGGGGTCCTGACACATGGAGAGCCAAGATGATGGATGTGGTACTGGAAAACCTCGTGCATCAACACGTCAGGGACACTACCAAAGAGAGAGGGGAGGATGAATCAGCAAGACAGGACCTTATGTTCACCCTGAGCAGTTTAGACATTGAGGACATCACATATGAGAGGCCCCTTGGAGCTAGCGATCACGTGGTTCTGAGTTTTGATTACATAGTAGAGCTGCAAGTGGAGAGGGTAACAGGAGTCGATTGGGAAAAGCCAAACTATAAAAGGGGGGGGGCTACACAGGTATGAGGAACTTCCTGCATGAGGTTCAGTGGGACAGAGAACTGGTAGGAAAGTCAGTAAACGAAATGGTGGAGTATGTAACGACAAAATGCAAGGAGGCACAGGAAAGGTTTGTTCCCAAGGGCAACAGAATTAATGGGAAGACCAAAGTAAGTCCTTGTTTACTCTAAGGTGTAGGGAGGAAAAAACTAAGTGCAAAAGAGAATGGAAGAGGTACTGAGGGCAAAGGACCCAGGAAAATAGAAAAGTCGAAGAACCAGAAACGAGTATGCACAGATAAGGAGGGAGGCTCAGCGACAGTATGAAAACGACATAGCATCAAAATTCAAGTCTGACCAGAAACTGCTGTATAGCCACATTAGGAGAAAGACAACAGTCAAAGACCAGGTGATCAGGCTGAGGAAAGAAGGTGGAGAACTCGCACAAAATGATCAAGAGGTATGTGAGGAGTTCAACAAGAGATTTAAGGAAGTATTCACAGTGAAGACAGGAAGGACTCTAGGAAGACAGGACAGAGGGGGACTCCAATAGGGAATACACCAACAAGTGCTGGATGACACACACACAACTGAGAAGGAGGTGAAGAAGCTGCTAAGTAACCTTGATACCTCAAAGGCAATGGGACCGGACGTCTCCCCGTGGGTCCTTAGAGAGGGAGCAGAAATGCTGTGTGTCCCATTAACCACAATCTTCAACACATCCCTTGAAACTGGGCAACTACCTGAGGTATGGAAGACGACAAATGTAGTTCCCATTTTTAAAAAAAGGAGACAGAAAAGAGGCGCTAAACTACAGACCAATGTCACTGACGTGCATAGTATGCAAAGTCATGGAGAAGATTATCAGGAGGAGACTGTTGGAGCACCTGGAACGGAACGAAAATATAAATGACAACCAGCATGGTTTCATGGAAGGCAAATCCTGTGTCGCAAACCTTCTGGAGTTTTATGATAAAGTAACAGAAGTAAGACACGAGAGAGGAGGGTAGATTAATTGCATCTTCTTGGACTGCAAGAAGGCCTTTGACAAAGTTTCTCACAAGAGATTAGTACAGAAACTAGAGGATCAGGCGCGTATGACGGGAAGGGCACTTCAGTGGATCAGAGAATACCTGACAGGGAGGCAACATGTCATGGTACGTGATGAAGTACCACAGTTCGCACATATACCAAAAATAGCACTGGTCCTAGGACCAGTGCTATATGTGGTATATGTGAGTCACATGATGGAAGGGATAGACTCAGGGGTGTCCTTGTTCGCGGATTGTGAAATTAATGAGGAGAATTAAATCAGATGAGGATCAGGCAGGCCTTCAAAGAGACCTGGACAGGCTGGACACGTGGTCCAGCAGCAACTGGCTTCTCAAATTCAACCCTGCCAAATGCAAAGTCATGGAGATCGGTGAAGGGCAAAGAAGACCACAGACAGAGTATAGGCTATGTGGCCAACGTCTGCAATCCTCGCTCAAGGAGGAAGATCTTGGGGTAAGTATAACACCGAACAAGTCTCCGGAAGCACACATCAACCAGATAACTGCTGCAGCATATGGGCGCCTGGCAAACCTGAGGTTAGCATTCCCATACCTAAGCAAGGAATCTTTCAAGACACTGTACTCCGTGTACGTCAGGCCCATACTGGAATATGCGGCACCAGTTTGGAGCCCGCACCAGGTCGGAGCCCGCACCAGGTCGGAGCCCGCACCAGGTCAAGCACGTTAAGAAATGAGAGAAAGTGCAAAGGTTTGCGACAAGGTTAGTTCCAGAGCTAAAGGGTATGTCCTATGAAGAAAGGTTGAGGGAAATCGGCCTGACGACACTGGAGGACAGGAGGGATAGGGAAGACATGATAAAGACATACAAAATACTGCGTGGAATAGACAAGGTGGACAGACAAGATGTTCCACAGAGGGGACACAGAAACAAGGGGTCACTCTTGGAAGTTAGACTCAGATGAGCCACAGGGATATTAGGAAGCATTTCTTCAGTCAGAGTAGTCAGGAAGTGGAACAGTCTGGCGAGTGATGTAGTGGAGGCAGGAACCATACATAGCTTTAAGACGAGGTATGATAAAGCTAATGGAGCAGGGAGAGAGAGGACCTAGTATCGTTCAGTGAAGAGGCGGGGCCAGGAGCCGAGTTTCGACCCCTGCAAATACAATTAGGCGCGCGCGCGCACACACATACACATACACACACACATACACACACACATACACACACACATACACACACACATACACACACACATACACACACACATACACACACACATACACACACACATACACACACACATACACACACACACACACACATACACACATATACACACATACACACACATACACACATACACACACACACATACACACACATACATACACACACACACACACACACACACACACACACACACACACACACACACACACACACGGTGGGTGCAGACGTGGGTACACAAGGCTCCGAGAAGCTTCGTGTTTTTGAGGCGTGCAATAACCCCTAGCAGTAATCAGTGGTAGTGACAAAGTCAGTGAACAAACCTACGAGTGATAACTATAGTTATTAGTTGAAAAAATTCGAGGGGAAACCTAAATTCAGTATTTTCTTTTAAAAGTGCCAAACCGTTGTGGATGTACTAGGCACTGTTGCCACACAGATACAAACATAAAAAGATCAAAGTGAGTGTGGAAACGGGTGATCAAGAATTACCAGCGTTTGGTTAACAAGTGAAATGTGGGGCACCGTAATGTGAGAGTGAAAAAGTTAATAAGCAAAAGGAGAAAGAAAAAATAAAATATACAACAAGGGAAGGTGGCAGTAGGCCTACTGAAGCAGTGACGTCACAACAGTTTGTATGCCATTATACATATAAAGTGTAACACCGAATGTGAAGTGTATTCTGTAATAAGTGAAAAGTGAAATCACTTGAGGAACGCGGGATGCATGAGCATATATGGTTATAAACATCACGGGTGAAGGAGTTACAAAATAGTGATAGAAGGCCTATGTACGACGATACGTCATCAGCTTCCGGCAACTTGTCATCATGTAAAGTAAAAGGACACAAGTGCAACTAATGTGACATTTATTGTGGCAACGTTTCGCTCTCCAGGAGCTTTATCAAGCCATTACAAACAATACATGGACACAGAGGGTATATAAAGGCTCAGAGTGAGGTGAATACTAGTGAGGTACCATTTCGATGTTCACTAGTGGTAGTAGTAGTAGTAGTGGTAGTGACAAAAGTAATACAATATGGTAGAGCAATTAATTCGTACATGAGTAAAAGGATATAAAAGCTATTACTTGGGTAACATATAAATAGGTTGGACAAATATAAACTGGAATGAGGCAGCTTGTTTCAGTGTTCACTCTCTGTGCTTTGTGTAGTATAACAGGAGAGACTATGTGATGGCAGGGTTTACTGTTTTCAGGAGGATTCTTGCTAAGACTTCGGAGATGGTGAAGCTGCCGTTGTTTTGTTTAATTGTATTCGAAACAGCGATCAGTGCTGATTCGAGGCACTTGCGTCTGCGGAAATTAGTTTCTTTGATCACTAATTGGGCGTCTCTGAATTTCATGAGATGATAGGTGGAATTTCGGTGTTGTACACAGGCGTTGTTCAGGTTATCGTTCCTACATGCGTAAATGTGTTCATTGAGGCGGGTGTCGAGGTTTCTGGCTGTTTCACCTACGTAAATCTTGTCACAGCCTCCACAGGGTATAGTGTAAACTCCTGCATTGACTGGTTCGTGGTGCTTGGATTTTGTCCTGGTTATATCCTTTATTGAAGTGCTAGAAGCGATGGCGACTCTGGTGTTAGCTTGTGAAAGTGCTTTTGAGACGTTCAGTGCAACCTGACTGTTGAGAAGAATTATAACTTTGCTGGGAGTGGTGTTGATGCGTGGAGAATTTATGATCTGAAGAGCTCTTTTCTTGCAGTCTTTGATGAAAAAAGAAGGAAAATGTAACTCTGTGAATGTTTGGTGAATGTATGTACACTCCTCGTCAAGAAACTCAGGACTACAAATTCGGTATGCTCTTAGGAAAAACCCGATGATGATGTCTCTTTTGGTCTTGGTATCTTGACTGGAATAGAAGTGTGTGAGATCATTTTTATTGGTGGGTTTCCGATAAACTTGAAATCTTAGGTTGTTGTCTATTTGTGAATGAGGACGTCGAGGAAAGGTAGCTTGTCATTGGACTCTTCTTCTAGTGTAAACTGGATCGCCGGTTCAACTGCGTTGAGCCTTGCCTGAAGATCCCGTACATCAAAACGTTTTGGAGTTATTACGAGGACATCGTCCACGTAACGTAACCAAGTGACGCTTGAAGGGATGATGTTGGCGAAGTGTTCGGACTCTAGGTGTTCCATGTATAAGTTGGCTAGGACGGCACTTATGGGGGACCCCATTCCCATGCCGTAGGTTTGTTTGTAGAGCTTGTTATTGAAAGGCTCAACGCAGTTGAACCGGCGATCCAGTTTACACTAGAAGAAGAGTCCAATGACAAGCTTCCTTTCCTCGACGTCCTCATTCACAAAGTAGACAACAACCTAAGATTTCAAGTTTATCGGAAACCCACCAATAAAAATGATCTCACACACTTCTATTCCAGTCAAGATACCAAGACCAAAAGAGACATCATCATCGGGTTTTTCCTAAGAGCATACCGAATTTGTAGTCCTGAGTTTCTTGACGAGGAGTGTACATACATTCACCAAACATTCACAGAGTTACATTTTCCTTCTTTTTTCATCAAAGACTGCAAGAAAAGAGCTCTTCAGATCATAAATTCTCCACGCATCAACACCACTCCCAGCAAAGTTATAATTCTTCCCAACAGTCAGGTTGCACTGAACGTCTCAAAAGCACTTTCACAAGCTAACACCAGAGTCGCCATCGCTTCTAGCACTTCAATAAAGGATATAACCAGGACAAAATCCAAGCACCACGAACCAGTCAATGCAGGAGTTTACACTATACCCTGTGGAGGCTGTGACAAGATTTACGTAGGTGAAACAGCCAGAAACCTCGACACCCGCCTCAATGAACACATTTACGCATGTAGGAACGATAACCTGAACAACGCCTGTGTACAACACCGAAATTCCACCAATCATCTCATGAAATTCAGAGACGCCCAATTAGTGATCAAAGAAACTAATTTCCGCAGACGCAAGTGCCTCGAATCAGCACTGATCGTTGTTTCGAATACAATTAAACAAAACAACGGCAGCTTCACCATCTCCGAAGTCTTAGCAAGAATCCTCCTGAAAACAGTAAACCCTGCCATCACATAGTCTCTCCTGTTATACTACACAAAGCACAGAGAGTGAACACTGAAACAAGCTGCCTCATTCCAGTTTATATTTGTCCAACCTATTTATATGTTACCCAAGTAATAGCTTTTATATCCTTTTACTCATGTATGAATTAATTGCTCTACCATATTGTATTACTTTTGTCACTACCACTACTACTACTACTACTACTACCACTAGTGAGCATCGAAATGGTACCTCACTAGTATTCACCTCACTCTGAGCCTTTATATACCCTCTGTGTCCATGTATTGTTTGTAATGGCTTGATAAAGCTCCTGGAGAGCGAAACGTTGCCACAATAAATGTCACATTAGTTGCACTTGTGTCCTTTTACTTTACATATTGTCGGTAATTCTACCAACTTTATTACAACTTGTCATCACACCGCTGCCAGCGCAAGTATTTCACCTGTTGAGGTTGCGTTTTGCAAGGATGAGTCTGGTCCTGCATCACTGTTAGATACTGGTCACTCACTCCTGCAAGCCATTACCAGAATTAGAGTAGAAATAGCATAGACGAGAGTGCAAGGAGTAAAGCGGTAGTGAGGGATAACGTCAGACACTTAAGCTACACAAGCTAAATTTTACAACCTAGCTACTTTCTGAATTTTATAAGTAGAATCGATAAGTGTTACAAGTATTGGTAAGCTTAGAATTACTGGTATCTACCGGTATTTATTAGTAGTATGAATACTTAGAAGTGGGGGCACACACACACACGATGATGGAGGTGGTACTGGAAAACTTCATGTGCCAACACGTAAGGGACACTACAAGAGAGAGAGGAGAGGATGAACCAGCAAGGCTGGACTTAGTATTCACCATGAGTAGTGCAGATATCGAGGACATCACATATGAAAGACCCCTTGGGGCCAGTGACCATGTGGTTTTAAGCTTCGAATACACAGTAGAGCTACAAGTGGAGGGAGAAGCAGGAAGGCCAGGTCGAACGAAGCCAAACTACAAGAAAGGGGACTACACAGGAATGAGGAACTACCTGAACGGGGTTCAGTGGGACAGAGAACTGGCAGGGAAGCCAGTTAATGAGATGATGGAATATGTAGCAACAAAATGCAAGGAGGCTGAGGAGAGGTTTGTACCCAAAAATCATCACGGAAATAGGTGAAGAGATGGACGAGATTGTAAATTTTCAGAGAATAGGGGGGTACTCGAAGGGGAGAAACCGACCAATCAAGCTGATTCTCAGGACGGAAACAGTGTGGAACAGGATCCTCCAAGAGAAACCACGATTGAAATACTCGGAAGAGTACAAGAGGGTGTTCCTAGACAGAGACAGAACAAAATCAGAACGACAGCAGCTGAGGGAGAGGACAAAAAAGCGAAAGGAGCTAGGAAAAGAGACAAGGAGGGAACCAGCAGAGGTCAGTCAGAGCAGGACAGAACAGCAAGGGCAAGCGCGCACACAACTACTCTCAGAACCATACAACCTGTCACACCATCCCAACACACACTACAATCCATACCCACAGCCTCCACCCAACACCGAGCTATAGAATCCCACAGTATGCCACCAGGTCTCCCACCCTCACAGGCCCCCCAAACCACAGTGTTGGAAAGGAAACTGAAGGTATGGTACACAAACGCTGATGGAATAACAAGTAAGTGGGAGGAGTGGCATGAAAGAGTCAAAGAAGCATCACCGGACATCATAGCTCTCACAGAAACCAAGCTTACAGGTATGATAACAGATGCCATCTTTCCAACGAGATACCAAATCCTGAGGAAAGACAGAGGGAACAGGGGGGGTGAAGGAGTGGCGTTGCTGATCAAAAATCGCTGGAATTTTGATGAGCTGGAGAGAGGAGATAGCGGAGAAGAAAGTGATTACATAGTGGGAACACTTCACTCTGGAGGTCCCAAGGTGGTAATAGCAGTGATGTATAACCCACCACAGAACAGCAGGAGGCCAAGGCAAGAGTACGCCGAGAGCAATAGAGCGATGGTTGACACACTGGCTAGAGTGGCCAGAAGAGCTCATGCATGCAGGGCAAAGCTCCTGATCATGGGTGACTTTAACCACAAGGAGATCGATTGGGAGAACTTGGACCCACATGGGGGCCAAGATACATGGAGGGCTAAGATGATGGAGGTGGTACTGGAGAACTTCATGTACCAACACGTAAGGGACACTACAAGAGAGAGAGGAGAGGATGAACCAGCAAGGCTGGACTTAGTATTCATCTTGAGTAGTGCAGATATCGAGGACATCACATATGAAAGACCCCTTGGGGCCAGTGACCATGTGGTTTTAAGCTTCGAATACACAGTAGAGCTACAAGTGGAGGGAGAAGCAGGAAGGCCAGGACGAATGAAGCCAAACTACAAGAAAGGGGACTTCACAGGAATGAGGAACTACCTGAACGGGGTTCAGTGGGACAGAGAATTGGCAGGGAAGCCAGTTAATGAGATGATGGAATATGTAGCAACAAAATGCAAGGAGGCTGAGGAGAGGTTTGTACCCAAGGGTAACAGGAATAATGAAAAAGCCAGGATGAGCCCATGGTTTACCCAAAGGTGCAGGGAGGCAAAAAACCAAGTGTGCTAGGGAATGGTAGAAATATCGAAGGCAAAGGACCCAGGAGAATAAGGAGAATAGTCGTACAGCCAGAAACGAATATGCACAGATAAGAAGGGAGGCCCAAAGACAATATGAAAATGACATAGCAGCGAAAGCCAAATCTGACCCGAAACTGTTGTACAGCCACATCAGGAGGAAAACAACAGTCAAGGACCAGGTAATCAGGCTAAGGAAGGAAGGAGGAGAGACAACAAGAAATGACCGTGAAGTATGTGAAGAACTCAACAAGAGATTCAAAGAAGTGTTCACAGAGGAGACAGAAGAGACTCCAGAAAGACGGAGAGGTGGGGCACACCACCAAGTGCTGCACACAGTGCACACAACCGAGGAAGAAGTGAAGAGGCTTCTGAGTGAGCTAGATACCTCAAAGGCAATGGGGCCAGATAACGTCTCCCCATGGGTATTGAGAGAGGGAGCAGAGGCGCTATGTGTACCCCTAACAACAATATTCAATACATCTATCGAAACAGGGAGATTGCCTGAGGCATGGAAGACAGCAAATGTAGTCCCAATCTTTAAAAAAAGGAGACAGACATGAAGCATTAAACTACAGACCAGTGTCACTGACATGTATAGTATGCAAAATCATGGATAAGATTATCAGGAGAAGAGTGGTGGAACACCTAGAAAGGAATGATCTCATCAACAGCAGCCAACATGGTTTCAGGGACGGGAAATCCTGTGTCACAAACCTACTGGAGTTCTATGACATGGTGACAGCAGTAAGACAAGAGAGAGAGGGGTGGGTGGATTGCATTTTCTTGGACTGCAAGAAGGCGTTTGACACAGTTCCACACAAGAGATTGGTGCAAAAACTGGAGGACCAAGCAGGGATAACAGGGAAGGCACTACAATGGATCAGGGAATACTTGTCAGGAAGACAGCAGCGAGTCATGGTACGTGGCGAGGTGTCAGTGGGCACCTGTGACCAGCGGGGTCCCGCAGGGGTCAGTCCTAGGACCAGTGCTGTTTCTGGTATTTGTGAACGACATGACGGAAGGAATAGACTCTGAGGTGTCCCTGTTTGCAGATGACGTGAAGTTTATGAGAAGAATTCACTCGATCGAAGACCAGGCAGAACTACAAAGGGATCTGGACAGGCTGCAGACCTGGTCCAGCAATTGGCTCCTGGAGTTCAATCCCACCAAGTGCAAAGTCATGAAGATTGGGGAAGGGCAAAGAAGGCCGCAGACGGAGTACAGTCTAGGGGGTCAGAGACTACAAACCTCACTCAAGGAAAAAGATCTTGGGGTGAGTATAACACCAGGCACATCTCCTGAAGCGCACATCAACCAAATAACTGCTGCAGCATATGGGCGTCTAGCAAACCTCAGAACAGCATACCGACATCTTAATAAGGAATCATTCAGGACCCTGTACACCGTGTACGTTAGGCCCATATTGGAGTATGCGGCACCAGTTTGGAACCCACACCTAGCCAAGCACGTGAAGAAACTAGAGAAAGTGCAAAGGTTTGCAACAAGACTAGTCCCAGAGCTAAGAGGTATGTCCTACGAGGAGAGGTTAAGGGAAATCAACCTGACGACACTGGAGTACAGGAGAGATAGGGGGGACATGATAACGACATACTAAATACTGAGAGGAATTGACAAGGTGGACAAAGACAGGATGTTCCAGAGATTGGACACAGTAACAAGGGGACACAGTTGGAAGCTGAAGACACAGATGAATCACAGGGATGTTAGGAAGTATTTCTTCAGCCACAGAGTAGTCAGTAAGTGAAATAGTTTGGGAAGCGATGTAGTGGAGGCAGGATCCATACATAGCTTTAAGCAGAGGTATGATAAAGCTCATGGCTCAGGGAGAGTGACCTAGTAGCGATCAGTGAAGAGGCGGGGCCAGGAGCTCGGACTCGACCCCCGCAACCTCAACTAGGTGAGTACACACACACACACACACACATACACACACATACACACACATACACACACATACAGACACACATACACACACACATACACACACACACACACACACACACACACACACACACACACACACAAACTATGTGTACTAGAGAATGGAAAAGGTACAGAAGACAGAGAACTCAGGAAAATAAAGAAATCAGCCGAAGAGCCAGAAACGAATATGCACAGATAAGGGAGGCTCAGAGACAATATGAAAATGACATAGCATCAAAAGTAAAGACTGACCCGAAGCTGTTGTACAGCCACATCAGGAGGAAAACAACAGTCAAGGACCAGGTAATCAGACTGAGGAAGGGTGATGGGGAATTCACAAGAAACGACCGAGATGTATGTCAGGAGCTCAACACAAGATTTAAAGAGGTATTTACAGTGGAAACCAGTAGGACTCCAAGAAATCAGAACAGGGGGGCACACCAGCAAGTGCTGGATGAGGTACATATAACCAAGGAGGAGGTGAAGAAGCTGCTATGCGAACTTGACACCTCAAAGGCGGTGGGACCAGACAACATCTCTCCATGGGTCCTTAAAGAGGGAGCAGAGATATTGTGTGAGCCATTAACAAAGATCTTCAACACATCATTTGAAACTGGGCAACTCCCTGAGGTATGGAAAATGGCAAATGTAGTCCCAATTTTTAAAAAGGGAGACAGACATGAGGCACTAAACTACAGACCTGTATCACTAACGTGTATAGTATGCAAGGTCATGGAGAAGATCATCAGGAGGAGAGTGGTGGGGCACCTGGAAAGAAACAAGTGTATAATTGACAACCAGCACGGTTTCAGGGAAGGAAAATCCTGTGTCACAAACCTACTAGAGTTTTATGACAAGGTGACAGAAGTAAGACAAGAGAGGGGTGGATCGACTGCGTATTTTTGGACTGCAGGAAGGCTTTCGACACAGTTCCTCACAAGAGGTTACTGCAAAAGCTAGAGGACCAGGCACACATAACAGGAAAGGCACTGCAATGGATCAGAGAATATCTGACAGGGAGGCAACAACGAGTCATGGTACGCGACGAGGTGTCAGAGTGGGCGCCTGTGACAAGCGGGGTTCCACAGGGGTCAGTCCTAGGACCTGTGCTGTTCTTGGTATACGTGAACGACATAACGGAAGGGATAGACTCAGAAGTGTCCTTGTTTGCAGACGATGTGAAGTTAATGAGAAGAATCGAATCGGACGAGGATCAGGCAGGACTACAAAGAGATCTGGACAGGCTACAAGCCTGGTCCAGCAACTGGCTCCTTGAATTTAACCCTGCCAAATGCAAAGTCATGAAGATTGGGGAAGGGCAAAGAAGACCGCAGACACAATATAGTTTAGATGGCCAAAGACTGCAAACCTCACTCAAGGAAAAAGATCTGGGGGTGAGTATAACACCGAGCATATCTCCTGAGGCGCACATCAATCAGATAACTGCTGCAGCATACGGGCGCCTGGCAAACCTACGGATAGCGTTCCGATACCTCAGTAAGGATTCGTTTAAGACACTGTACACCATCTACGTCAGGCCCATACTGGAGTATGCAGCACCAGTTTGGAATCCACACCTAGTCAAGCACGTCAAGAAATTAGAGAAAGTGCAAAGGTTTGCAACAAGACTAGTCCCAGAGCTACGGGGACTGTCCTATGAAGAAAGGTTGAGGGAAATCGGCCTGACGACACAGGAGGCCAGGAGGGCCAGGGGAGACATGATAACGACATATAAAATACTGCGCGGAATAGACGAGGTGGACAAAGACGGGATGTTCCAGAGATGGGACACAGACACAAGAGGTCACAATTGGAAGTTGAAGACTCAGATGAATCAAAGGGATGTTAGGAAGTATTTCTTCAGTCATAGAGTAGTCAGGCCATGGAATAGCGTAGAAAGTGATGTGGTGGAGGCAGGAACCATACATAGTTTTAAGGCGAGGTATGATAGAGCTCATGGGGCAGGGAGAGAGAGGACCTACTAGCAATCAGCGAAGAGGCGGGGCCAGGAGCTGTGACTCGACCCCTGCAACCACAAATAGGTGAGTACACACACACACACACACACACACCAGGCCTAGTGTCTAATCGACGTGTGCCTAGGACAAAATGGTAACTATCTAGCACACATTGTAACCACGGACGAGTAGTACTGATTACTTATCATGAGGCAGGCCAGTACACCATGGGTTCGAATCCTTGGCTAGCGCAGTGTTGTTATAGATCAATACCACTCTTCCGTGGTTACAATAATACATAAATGCTGTTCGTGAGGCTAGTACACCAAACAGGAATGTGAATGAAATTAGCTAAGAAACTCCCACACCTCCGTATGCCCTCGGATGGCGGCCCAACAGCTAGCTCTGCTGGCTGCGCCATTCTTGTAGGGTTGGGTGGTCCTGTGGTTTAAAGCGTCATGTGGTTCTCGCTTACAATGAGGCAGGCCAGTAAAACATGGGTTCGAATCCTTGGCTAGCGCAGTCTTGTTACACACACACATTTTGTGTGTGTGTGTGTGTGTGTGTGTGTGTGTGTGTGTGTGTGTGTGTGTGTGTGTATATATATTATTTATATATATATATATATATATATATATATATATATATATATATATATATATATATATATATATATATATATATATATATATATATATATATACATACACACATCTACGAATTTTAAAAGTAAGTACTCTATTTTTCAAACCACTGCAAATGACACAGTTGTGGCACAGAGCGAAACAGTCGCCAGTATTGAGCCACATGTTGTGCTCTGGCTTGTGAACAACACTGCGTCTCAGTGGTTGATCGTTCAGTCCTCTTGTGGCCTCGGGTAAAGGTGAACAATTTCATGTATGTGAATTATTAGGACATATAGGGTAGCCATATATAGAGAAGCCACTGTAGATTTTTCTATTAAACAACATAAAAAAAATATAATAATGTTCGTTACATGGACAAATCTTAGGCTGTGGAAATTTATAAATATTTTAAAATATTCTCACAAAAAAATGCTATATTTGTAAAAATTAAACTAAAATTAGACTAGAAGTTTAAATCTTAGTGGAGTGACAGATAAAAGTTGGTTTATGATCACAGTAGTAAAAGAATTTTGGTTGTTTCAGAACTAATGTAAAAAAACAACAAAAATACATTTACATCTGTGTGTAAGACAAACTTATTTTGTTTTCATAGTCACCGTAAAAATGTGTATTAAAATTTGCCGGGCAATCAACTACTCGTTATTTTATATCGACACACAAAAAATATTACTGACATTGTGGTTTTAAGTGTTTCCATTACTCTGGTCTAGATATAAAGAGATAAACTGCGAAGCTCCGCAGTTGCTGCAGTTAATACATTAAAACCACAAATCCAAGCTGTCGAGAACAAATGTTAATTGTTACATCAAGTGGGAAATTAGAATGAAACTGTTATGAAAACTGTTACTCTGACTTTAACGAAGAATTAGACTCGTGTGTATCAACTGAGTCAATTTGTTGACATTTCTCCGTCCAGTGGTTTTGTGAATGATAAACAACATCCACAAGCAGAAGAATTACACTCGTACAACATCTGGGTATCTTTATTTGTAGAAGTTTCGCTATCCAGTCGCTTTATCAATACAAATTCAAGGGCATAATGGGAAGACTGTAGAAATATCTACAAAATACTAGGTAATCAGTCCCTCAGCGTGAGAGGAAAAATGGGAGGAAGGGGGGGGGATGTCACATGGACAATGTTAACGGCAAATACTTGACTATATATACCTGGAAAATACTTGAGGGCCTAGACCCAGCTCTGCACACTGTCATAACAAACCGGAGCGAGAAATATGCGAGGAAATGAAGAAGAAATCCAATTAAAAACGGGTTCCGTCAGCACAATAATGGAACACTGTATGAACATTGGTGGTGACAGATTATTCAACAATTTACCAGAAGATATCAAAGTGCTAGGACAAGTGTAGAAGTCTTCAGGAGAAAACACTTCTTAATACTAAAATATGTAATATAAACACTTCTTAATACTAAAATACATAAATATAACAGAATTAGATGAAATAAGTGCAAATTTAACCTCAACTCACTGGTGGCCCGGTGGCCTGGTGGCCCGGTGGTCTGGTGGCTAAAACTCCCGCTTCACACACGGAGGGCCCGGGTTCGATTCCCGGCGGGTGGAAATTCCGACACGTTTCCTTACACCTATTGTCCTGTTCACCTAGCAGCAAATAGGTACCTGGGTGTTAGTCGACTTGTGTGGGTCGCATCCTGGGGGACAAGATTAAGGACCCCAATGGAAATAAGTTAGACAGTCCTCGATGACGCACTGACTTTCTTGGGTTATCCTGGGTGGCTAACCCTCCGGGGTTAAAAATCCGAACGAAATCTTATCTTATCACTTTGCTGAATAGAGTCGAGTACCTACTAGGACAGTGCTGAGCAGGGAGGAGGAGGAAATGTTATTGTTTGCAAGTAGAGTCCCCTTCTCTTTTCTGTCTCTTTTTCCTATTTGGACCTGGTTGAAGCTTAACAGGTTTGACTTTTACTAAAATTCTGTCCAAAGAACTTTGCTTCAGCCTTCTCCTCAGAATGTTTCGGAAATGTGACATTGTCTGGTCATCCCAGACAATGCTAATACGGCTTGTTTGGGCTTTGTTGGGGTGGTACTTCTCTGCAAAGTTTTTGACGTCCATCCATCCATTTGGAAAAGATTTCTTTGATTAATGAAGTTGGGGCTTCCTCTGTCTCATCTTCCGAGCCTGAAGAGAGTGCATCCATCTTAGTCTTATGCTACTTCTCAAGTTCCGGCAGCTCCTCAGTGGTCAGCCCTTCCTTTTGCCCCTCCACTAACTCCTCCTAATCACCATCACTCACATCCAGACCCATGGACCTGCCCAGAGACACAATATCCTCCACTATAGACACAGCTTCGAAGTACCTTTCAGCCACTGCTTCTGGCCACAAATTCGTCTAAGCAGAGTTCATTGTTCTGTATGAAACTTCTTGCCAAGCTTTATCAATGAGAGTTATGCAATAGACGAGAGCAAAGTGATCTTTCCAAAACTCTCTCAGGGTTAACTCTGTGTCAGAGGTCACTTCAAAGATCTCTGGAACAGTGCTTTAGTGTAGAGTTTCTTGAAATTACTGATGACCTGCTGATCCATGAGCTGAATGAGAGGAGTCATGTTAGGGGGAGAAACTTTACAGTGATGAAGTCGAGTTGTATTCCAAACGAAGGTCGTATACCAAGCAAAAATTTTCACGTCCAAACAGGTAGTGTACCAGGTTGGACTTGTTCCAAAGAGGACGTGTACCGAGGTATCATTCGGTATACGTCCGCAGTAAACCGGTGATGTCACAATATGCAGAATATCCACTGTGAAAAAATAGTGAAATTCTAAGTGCATTCATGATTTCTCACATTATCAAGGAACTATAAAAAATAAAAGATTAACAGGAAGACATACAAGGACCAGACTACACCTCGCTGCCATCCACAACAACACCTGACTTTTTATGATGATGTAGGTAGTAAGTCAAGGATCCATAAAACAGTTTATATTCTACCTAAAAATTTAATTGTCTAATGTATCTTACATTCTTCCCAAATTTTATTAATTATAAATGAATCCAATTTGTATAACCCAAAAGCAATATTCATATTACTTTCAAAACTATTTTTTGAGACTTGATTCTGTTATATTCCTGTCGACCATGGACTTATTGGATACAACTTTCTCAGCCTTATGAAAATCAGTTGGCTGGTTAAAATCTCTCGCATGAATAAACAGAGCATTAGAATCTTGTCCTTTTCTAATGCCATATTTATGTTTTAATCTTAGTTCAAAACTTTTACCAGTTTGACCATAATAAACTTTATCACATATTTTACAAGGAATCTTGTTGACACACCGTCAGCATTTCGGGCGGAATTTTTTATCAAAATATTTTTTTAATATATCAAGATTTTTAAATGCAACTTAGATGTGAAAATTCTTAAGCAGAGAATTCATATCAACCAAGTTTTCTTGGTAGGGGAGAACCAACATATTTTTAGTTAAATAAGGCCGCCTGTCTATTGTAAAACGTATTTCTAGCAATTTTAAAAGATTTATCAGTTAAGTTTCTTGGTTATTTTAGATCATCAATTTCATAAATTGTAGAGATTTCTTCATCTGTGAACACTGGACTGTAAATACGTAAAGTTCTCAAAAATATTGATGAGAAAGCACACAGTTTAACTTCATCTTGATGTGACGAATAACAGTATACATAGGAACAGTTATTTGTTGGTTTTTCTGTAAATTATAAGTTTAAAATCATGGTTTCCCTTAATAATTAAAACATTTAGAGAAATCATTGAGTTTGTTCAAACTCAGCAGTAAAATTTATTGAATGAACTAGATTATTTAACAAGGAAATAGTTTATATCTATATTCTTAGGCATCAGACATAAAATATCAACATATATATACCATATGGGAAGGATTTTGTTAAGCAATATCGTCTCAAAATATTCCATACAAAAATTACTAAGGACAGGTGAGAAAGGATTTACCATTGTCATTAACGAGTTTTACACTCAAAAGTTTGTATATCTGAAGTGCTAGGTGAACCTGTGCTCACCAGAGTGAGAGAGGACATCTGAAGTGCTAGGTGAACCTGTGCTCACTAGAGTGAGAGAGGACATCTGAAGTGCTAGGTGAAGCTGTGCTCACTAGAGTGAGAGAGGACATCTGAAGTGCTAGGTGAAGCTGTGCTCACTAGAGTGAGAAAGGACATCTGTAGTGCTAGGTGAAGCTGTGCTCACTAGAGTGAGAAAGGACATCTGAAGTGCTAGGTGAAGCTGTGCTCACTAGAGTGAGAGAGGACATCTGAAGTGCTAGGTGAAGCTGTGCTCACTAGAGTGAGGACATCTGAAGTGCTAGGTGAAGCTGTGCTCACTAGAGAGAGGACATCTGAAGTGCTAGGTGAAGCTGTGCTCACTAGAGTGAGAGAGGACATCTGAAGTGCTAGGTGAAGCTGTGCTCACTAGAGAGAGGACATCTGAAGTGCTAGGTGAAGTTGTGCTCACTAGAGTGAGAGAGGACATCTGGAGTGCTAGGTGAAGCTGTGCTCACTAGAGTGAGAAAGGACATCTGAAGTGCTAGGTGAAGCTGTGCTCACTAGAGTGAGAGAGGACATCTGAAGTGCTAGGTGAAGCTGTGCTCACTAGAGAGAGAGGACATCTGAAGTGCTAGGTGAAGCTGTGCTCACTAGAGTGAGGACATCTGAAGTGCTAGGTGAAGCTGTGCTCACTAGAGAGAGGACATCTGAAGTGCTAGGTGAAGCTGTGCTCACTAGAGAGAGGACATCTGAAGTGCTAGGTGAAGCTGTGCTCACTAGAGAGAGGACATCTGAAGTGCTAGGTGAAGCTGTGCTCATTAGAGAGAGGACATCTGAAGTGCTAGGTGAAGCTGTGCTCACTAGAGAGAGGACATCTGAAGTGTTAGGTGAAGCTGTGCTCACTAGAGAGAGGACATCTGAAGTGCTAGGTGAAGTTGTGCTCACTAGAGTGAGAGAGGACATCTGAAGTGCTAGGTGAAGCTGTGCTCACTAGAGTGAGAGAGGACATCTGAAGTGCTAGGTGAAGCTGTGCTCACTAGAGTGAGAGAGGACATCTGAAGTGCTAGGTGAAGCTGTGCTCACTAGAGTGAGAGAGGACATCTGAAGTGCTAGGTGAAGCTGTGCTCACTAGAGTGAGAGAGGACATCTGAAGTGCTAGGTGAAGTTGTGCTCACTAGAGTGAGAGAGGACATCTGAAGTGCTAGGTGAAGCTGTGCTCACTAGAGTGAGAGAGGACATCTGAAGTGCTAGGTGAAGCTGTGCTCACTAGAGTGAGAGAGGACATCTGAAGTGCTAGGTGAAGCTGTGCTCACTAGAGTGAGAGAGGACATCTGAAGTGCTAGGTGAAGTTGTGCTCACTAGAGTGAGAGAGGACATCTGAAGTGCTAGGTGAAGTTGTGCTCACTAGAGTGAGAGAGGACATCTGAAGTGCTAGGTGAAGCTGTGCTCACTAGAGTGAGAGAGGACATCTGAAGTGCTAGGTGAAGTTGTGCTCACTAGAGTGAGAGAGGACATCTGAAGTGCTAGGTGAAGCTGTGCTCACTAGAGTGAGAAAGGACATCTGTAGTGCTAGGTGAAGCTGTGCTCACTAGAGTGAGAGAGGACATCTGGAGTGCTAGGTGAAGCTGTGCTCACTAGAGTGAGAGAGGACATCTGAAGTGCTAGGTGAAGCTGTGCTCACTAGAGTGAGAGAGGACATCTGGAGTGCTAGGTGAAGCTGTGCTCACTAGAGTGAGAGAGGACATCTGAAGTGCTAGGTGAAGCTGTGCTCACTAGAGTGAGAGAGGACATCTGGAGTGCTAGGTGAAGCTGTGCTCACTAGAGTGAGAGAGGACATCTGAAGTGCTAGGTGAAGCTGTGCTCACTAGAGTGAGAGAGGACATCTGAAGTGCTAGGTGAAGCTGTGCTCACTAGAGTGAGAGAGAACATCTGAAGTGCTAGGTGAAGCTGTGCTCACTAGAGTGAGAGAGGACATCTGAAGTGCTAGGTGAAGCTGTGCTCACTAGAGTGAGAGAGGACATCTGAAGTGCTAGGTGAAGCTGTGCTCACTAGAGTGAGAGAGAACATCTGAAGTGCTAGGTGAAGCTGTGCTCACTAGAGTGAGAGAGGACATCTGAAGTGCTAGGTGAAGCTGTGCTCACTAGAGTGAGAGAGGACATCTGAAGTGCTAGGTGAAGTTGTGCTCACTAGAGTGAGAGAGGACATCTGAAGTGCTAGGTGAAGCTGTGCTCACTAGAGTGAGAGAGGACATCTGAAGTGCTAGGTGAAGCTGTGCTCACTAGAGTGAGAGAGGACATCTGAAGTGCTAGGTGAAGCTGTGCTCACTAGAGTGAGAGAGGACATCTGAAGTGCTAGGTGAAGCTGTGCTCACTAGAGTGAGAGAGGACATCTGAAGTGCTAGGTGAAGCTGTGCTCACTAGAGTGAGAGAGGACATCTGAAGTGCTAGGTGAAGCTGTGCTCACTAGAGTGAGAGAGGACATCTGAAGTGCTAGGTGAAGCTGTGCTCACTAGAGTGAGAGAGGACATCTGAAGTGCTAGGTGAAGCTGTGCTCACTAGAGTGAGAGAGAACATCTGAAGTGCTAGGTGAAGCTGTGCTCACTAGAGTGAGAGAGGACATCTGAAGTGCTAGGTGAAGTTGTGCTCACTAGAGTGAGAGAGGACATCTGAAGTGCTAGGTGAAGCTGTGCTCACTAGAGTGAGAGAGGACATCTGAAGTGCTAGGTGAAGCTGTGCTCACTAGAGTGAGAGAGGACATCTGAAGTGCTAGGTGAAGCTGTGCTCACTAGAGTGAGAGAGGACATCTGAAGTGCTAGGTGAAGCTGTTCTCACTAGAGTGAGAGAGGACATCGATATTCAGAGTTGTTAAGCGATTATTTTTGCTCTTAAGATAAATATTTAATGTTTTTATTATTTTCACTGCTTATCATTCTCTCTTAAAACTTTCACTGCTTTTTTTTTTTTTTACACAGGGTTTGACAAGGTTAAGGATCCCTAGCTTTATTGACAGCTATTTACAGGTTAAGGATTCCTAACTTTATTAACAAGCTAAGAGCTGTTACCTACATCAGCTCATTTGAAAGCATTTTTATTGTTATGAGACATACAAGTAGGAAACAGGATGAAGTTGGAGCCATCTGTGCGCAAGCATTTTCATTTGATCAACTGACGTTATCTCGTTGACATCATTATGCTGTACAAATGTGTTCCATACTCGAGTCATCCTGGGTATGTATGATCTCAGATGGAGTGATGTTCTGGAGAAGGGCACAGCCAGAGTGAAGTTGCTGCTTTCTGCCCGTCTTGTGGCATAAAAGCTTGTTTCACGCTGTCCTCGAAGTGGATCCAAGTGTGGTATTTTGACAATATTGGCCTTGTACATAACATTAAGGCCACCCACATCCCTCCTATGTTGAAGGCTCTGCTGAAATGACAGATCTAACCAGGATGGGTCCAGGCGAGAGATGAGACGTCTTGCTCTGTTCTCTACTCTGTTAAGCAGTCGCAGATGAGAGGGGGGCAGGCAAACCAAGAAAGTGGAGCATATTCAAGGTGCGAGCGTACTTGTGCCTCGTACAGGATCTTGCAACCCCTACTGTCAAGCAGATGCGAGATACGGCGAAGTGCTGTAAGCTTCCTGGCTGCCTTGTTTGCAAGATTTACAACATGATTCTTCATGGTTAGTTTGGAGTCAAATTTCACCCCAAGGATATCAACTTCTTCTCCAGGTGCCAACATCCTCCCATTCATCCTTACTACTGCACCAGCATTACCATCATGGTGCCTAGAGACGATCATTATTTGAGTTTTCTCAGGTGCAAATGTTACTTGCCATCTATTTCCCCAAGCTGATATAGCTCTCAGCTGGTAATTGATGTAGCTTAGAGCAGCTGGCATTTCTTCTCTTGGATAAGTGAATGTCAGTGTACAGTCGTCTGCATATGCATGTGATTCTGGGATGAGATGAAAGAGGTCGTTGAAGTAGATATTCCATAACAATGGACCCAGCACGCTTCCTTGTGGAACACTTGCCCCAATAGGATGTCTTGCTGATTCCGTTCCATTGAGAAATACACTTAGAGATCTACCATGAAATTAATCACTGAGGAGACATAGCGTAGAGCCTGCAATTCCCAGTGCTTGAAGTTTTGCTAAGAGGCCCTGGTGCCACACCCGGTCGAAAGTGCCAGCAATGTCCAGTGCTACCACACAGCTGACTTTGGATTCATCCAGTGACTGGTGCCACTTAGTGGAGAGGTTTAACAACAGATCAGCAGCAAAGTAACCTTTCCTGAAGCCATACTGACGATCACAAAGTAGTGAGTGGTAGTCAAAAAACTCTGTCATTTGTCTTGAGATTATTGTCTCAAGGATCTTACCAGTGATTGACAGGAGTGACACTGGTCTGTAGTTGCTGATTTCTGCTCTGCTCTTCTTTTTGTGAACAGGGACTACATTTGCCTCTTTCCATAGAGAGGGCCATTTACACTGTACTAGGCAGTGCTGAAAGATGCGAGTTAGAGGTGCTGCTAGCTGGTCTGCACATCTTCTCAACAATCTTGGGCTCAACTTGTCTGGGCCCACAGCCTTTTCTTGGTCAAGCGATTTAAGTAGGAAATGCACCTCCTCCTGCCTTATTGTCACCACTGACAGTTTTGACACAGTTCTTGCAGCTAGCCAAGGAGGGTCCCCTGCTGGATCAGGAACTTGCATTTTGGTAGCAAAGTGTTCAGCAAAGAGGTCCGCCTTCTCTTGACTACTAGTAGAGATGGTCCCATCCTGTCGATTTAGAGGTGGAATAAGTTCATCAGGCAGATAACCTTGTCTGTCCTTGACCAGGGACCACCAGGTTTTGGAGCCTACCCTACCTGATGCTAACTTTCTTTTAGTGTCCGCCTCCCATTTAGCAATGGCCCACTTTTGAACATCACCCATATGTCTACAGGCTTGCATGTGCAAGTTCCTGTTATAGGTGGTAGGATGTCTCTTATACCTTCGCCATGCTTTGTACTTAGCAGTAGCAGCCTCTCTACAACGAAAGCCAAACCAAGGCTGATCTGTAGGCTTCGTCACATATTGCCGGTGAGGAATGTGTTCTTGTTGTAGATTAAGGATGTGTCCAGTGAAGGCTTTCACTTGGTTGTCAACATCCGCTTGGAGAAGAGCATTCCAGTCGGTGGTGGCGAGCTCAGAGCAAAGGGCTGGCCAATTACCTCTTTCCCATAGCCAGGTTGTGCGTGTGGACTCCTCACCTCGTTCTGTTGGGATCTTAAGTGTCGTAAAGACAGCCTTGTGGTCAGACGATCCAACATAGCCGAGGGGTTGACAAGTGACTATTCCTTCTGCCAGATCACTCGCTACTGGGTCAAGGGAGGAGCCAGAGATATGAGTAGGGAAATCAACAAAGTTTCTCATGTCAAACACTGCAAGAAGGTCATCAAAGTCCCTCTGTATAAGGTGCTGGTTGAGGTCACCAACAATTTTAATATGTTGACAGTTGTGTTGTAGCAGAAGGGAGTCAATATTTTCCATTAGGAAGTTGATAGGGTCTGCATGTTGCCACTGAGGTCTGTACATTGCACATGCTAGTACACAGGTACTAGTGTTTATACAGAGCTTGAAGAACATCATTTCAAGATGTGTAGGGGTGGCAACATCAATGTGCTGGGCATGAACACTTTTAGAGAAGCACACAGCAACACCTCCTCCTTGCCCTTGCCTGTCTCTTCTCATCCATGAGGTGTAGCCAGCAATTCTTGCAAAATTTTCTGGAGTCCTGTCATCCAAAAATGTTTCAACAACAGCTGTCATGTCGGGACGTCGAGTGTTCACAAAACTATGTGTGAGCTCTCCAACATTAGTAATGAAACCTCTAATGTTGGCCGACAGGATGCTGAGAGACTGGCTCCTCATGATGAAGTGGTCAGCTTGAGGTGGTGGGTGTGTAGGGAATGTAAGGTGCCTGCCCTTGAGAGAGGTAGGGTACTGAGGCAGCTGCAGAGATGTAAGTCTGTGGTCTTGTATAAGGCACAATCCTACCTGCTGGGCTGGGATAGGAGTAGCTAAGTGGGTGACGTGTGAGAGTGTTCACCAATTCAGAGATCCTGCTGGTTTGTTCTGAGAACAGGTCTCTAAACAGGTGGCCCTGTCTGTCAAGTTCCTTTTTCTTCCGACACTGGTCCTCCTTATGTCCTTTCTTGTAGCAGTAATTACACCTGGTATCTCGCAGGCAGTTGTTGGCAGTGTGCCCCTTCCGGTGACAGCGAGAGCACAGCCTAGGTGCCTGGGAGGGTGGACTAGGATTTGTTGCACCTCCTGTGTTTTGCAGATTTGTCCTCAGATTCTGCCGCTGGAACTGTGTTAGTGGAGGGTGAGACCGCTGTAGATGTCTTCCTCCTCCACGTCCTCTTCCACGTCCTCTGCCCAGTCCTCTACCAGTTCTGACAGATGTGTCCCTGCTGTTGGTACTTCGGCGCAGTAGGTGATCAGGTGCAGTGATAGTTCCCTGATCATTAACTGCACCGTTCTCTGGTGGAGAAACTCCTGGCTCAGAACTTGCTGACGAAGCACTGCTACCAGATTCTAGTATAGTGTCGGCAGGTGTGCTGACAGGTGTAGGATCAGAGATGGTATGTGCACTGTCAAGTAGACTGGCAGTGGCTGAAGCAGAGATGTCAGGTGTAGGAGAATTAATAGATCCAAGGCTTCCCTCATTGCTGGGAAGAGGATTTGTTCCCTCTGTGGTGGTCAGAGGAATTGTGTTAGAATTCCCAAAGGTAGTGTTTTGAACTCTGTCAGTCTGTGGGACCTTAGCGATGACAGAATTCCACCAGTTGTTTACCCCTGAGTTAAGCTCAGTGTGGGACTTCCAGTCTTTGTCAATAGTGTCACCATCAGCTGAGCAGCTTACGTCACTTGATGTAGGCTTGCACTGGCCTTCTACAATAGTGTCACCATCAGCTGAGCAGCTTACGTCACTTGATGCAGGCTTGCACTGGCCTTCTACAATAGCTTGTAGGTTATCTAATGATTTGAGGAGCTCATGAAGTGCTTCCCTGTGATGGATTATCTTTGCAACTTTACAACACAGCCCAAGAGGGCAGTCTTGATCTTTGGACAGGAGTCCCTGAGGTAAGACTTCTGAACCTTCCTCCTGTAGCTCCAGGCTTGTATCCACATATACCACAGGATTATGGATATCCTTAAATTTTCTGAAATTTTCAACCTGGCTGCAACAAAATTATTCTTCTGGAATGCAATCTGTGTGGCAGTAGTTGGAACAAGTAGGTTCCTTACATCTAAGAAGAATTTTGTCCCTTGTGGAATACCCACAAACACTGCAGTAACTACTGGGACAATAGCCAGATAGCGTGAATATTCTTGCTATTTTGCGATGTGAAGTCATCCCAGAGGAGGCTTGTAGGTTTGAAGTTCACAGGAGAGAGAGGGTGGTTGGTGGTTACGTGGGTGGGGTGGAGTATCGTGGGTGGGGGTGTTTATAGCGGGGTGGGTAGTGAGGGCAGGCAGTGGCCGACTAGCTGGAAGTGTTGCCTTCTCACTATCACTTAATAAACACTGTTTATGCTATCCACTTTTCCACTAAAGGAAGATGTTACACAAATCACTATGTTGCATTGTACCACGTTGTTATAAAGCACCAGATGCTAGTACATAGCACAAAAGACATATAATATTAGATGCTCACTCTGAAGGCAATAGTGAAGTCACTCCTAAGGCCTGCCGCTGTCCCCTCACTCACACCATGTCTTCACCATACCACACTTAAATATCACTGATATTGCTTATATTCACTTCAGTGGAGGAGTTGGCTTACTTGTACTAATGTTGCTTATCATTCTCTCTTGAAGCTTTCACTGCTTATCATTCTCTCTTAAAATTTTCACTGCTAATCATTCTCTCTTAAAACTTTCACTGCTAATCATTCTCTCTTAAAACTTTCACTGCTAATCATTCTCTCTTAAAACTTTCACTGCTAATCATTCTCTCCTATAACTTTCACTGCTTATCATTCTCTTCTAAAATTTTCACTATCTTTCTCATAAAATTTCTCTTAAAGCTGCTCTGTTGATCATTCTTATTTTTTTTTACTTGCACTGTTTACCGTTGGTTCTTATATAACTTACACTACTCATCTTTCTCCCTTCCACTGTCTATCTTCCTTTCTTAAATTCTGCACTGCATATCTTTCTCTTTTATAACTTGCACTGTTTATTTGTATAAAACAATGACCTCTTATTTTATTCTTTATTATCTTTTCTATCACAGTTTATTTTTCTTTCTTACATCTTGTACAGTCACCCTTTTCTCTCTTAACTTGTTATGATTACCATTCTCTCTTATAACTTGCAAAGCTCATCTTTTTCTTTTACAAGATGTCCTGCTTTCTCTTTCTCTCTCTCACTCTCATTCTCTCTGAGATCCTCTTGAGCTGGCCGCTTCATAGGTGGATCAATAGTTAACTCGAGCAAACTCTTGCTATCATTGCAGACCATATCCTGAGTCCTGATTGCTCTTAAAATGTGATATCCTGGGAAGAGAGGGAGGAGCTAAACCATAGTTACTACTGCTGTTGCTCCTTTGTGCTGCTGCTGCACTAACTTATACTACTACTGTTTATGGTGCTGCTGCTATTGTTGTTGTTGGTGTCTCCATCTATATTTGAATACCACACACTGATTATTCTCTCATGCTGCTCTCCATTCAATCTGTTTTGTTATTTCGCTGCAGGTTATACTGGACAGGGATTCTCTGTGGAGTATTTGTGAATTTCCCAGAGTCATTTTGACTCTGTTGATAATCTCCCTTCCAATATTGGTCTGTTGCCTGTTCCATTACATGGTTGCTTACTTCTCCTTTCCCATGTCTCCCTGCCATTGTTTCCTGCATAGACTGATGAATCTAGGAAATCCAATAAGATATGCATTTCTTTCGTGACAGCCGACAATTGGTAAAAAGATCCATACTACAAAACGACACTTTTAATAGTTTTAAATGTACGAGGTTTCACCCACCTAAGTAAGACTTTATCAAGTGTACTTGATAAAGACTTATGCAGGTGAAAAGTGGTACTAATAAAATTTCATTCTGCTGTATACGCTAATATATTATGTGGTTTAAATGCTTTGCCTCTGGAGATACTAGACAAGGAGTTTCTCTGAGGAATTAAAAAATGTTTCTGCCCCGTGGCCTGATGGCTAAAGCTCTCCCTTCACACGGCGATAGTCTGGGTTTGGTTCCCGGCGAGGGTAGAAACATTGGGCGTGTTTCTTTACACTGGTTGTCTATGTTCCCCATCAGTAAAATGGTACCTGGGTGTTAGTCGACTGGTGTGGGTCGCATCCTGGAACAAAATTGACCCAATTTGCCCGAAATGCTCTGATATAGTAGTATATCATTAATGTCAGCTACGCCTGTATACCTTGTACATGTAGAAATAAAGCTATTATATAATATGATTACGATTATATTTTCTTTTATCAGTCCCCGTTTGGGAAGGGAACCGTTTACACCATTATGCAGGCACTTAAGCCACTTCGTGTGTGAACCTCGGTGATCTGTCGAGAAGGATTCCTGCTGCCTTCCACACGAGCATCCTGTATGTTGAACTTTCCAGCTTGATCACTGCTTTAGCGACGATGAGGCGATCGTCTCTACCACTGCTATACAGGCACTCAAACACCAGAATTTTAAATTAGTAACATCACAGACATTGAGTGCTAGGCATTGATATCACCTACCAGTCACACGTGACCTGAGGAACCACATTGAGGATCCACATCGAGAGCCAAAGTAAACGAGACCACAAAAAAATCTAACCTTGACATGGTCCTTAGGCAAATAGATAAATTAAAACCTAACAAATCCCCAGGCCCTGATGAACTGTATGCAAGGGTTCTAAAGGAATGTAAAGAGGAGCTTAGCACACCTTTGGCTAATCTTTTCAACATATCACTACAAACTGGCATGGTGCCAGATAAGTGGAAAATGGCAAATGTGATACCTATTTTCAAAATAGGTGACAGGTCCTTAGCTTCGAACTATAGACCAATAAGCCTAACCTCCATAGTGGGAAAATTTATGGAATCAATAATTGCCGAGGCAGTTCGTAGCCACCTTGAAAAGCATAAATTAATCAACGAATCTCAGCATGGTTTTACAAAGGGGCGTTCCTGCCTTACGAATTTATTAACTTTTTTCACTAAGGTATTTGAGGTAGATCATGGTAATGAATATGATATTGTGTATATGGACTTCAGTAAGGCTTTTGACAGGGTCCCACATCAGAGACTATTGAGGAAAATTAAAGCACATGGAATAGGAGGAGAAATTTTTTCCTGGATAGAGGCATGGTTGACAAATAGGCAGCAGAGAGTTTGCATAAATGGGGAGAAATCAGAGTGGGGAAGCGTTACGAGCGGTGTTCCACAGGGGTCAGTGTTGGGCCCCCTGCTGTTCACAATCTACATAAACGACATAGATGAGGGCATAAAGAGCGACATCGGCAAGTTTGCCGATGACACCAAAATAGGCCGTCGAATTCATTCTGACGAGGACATTCGAGCACTCCAGGAAGATTTGAATAGACTGATGCAGTGGTCGGAGAAGTGGCAGATGCAGTTTAATATAGACAAATGCAAAGTTCTAAATGTTGGACAGGACAATAACCATGCCACATATAAACTAAATAATGTAGATCTTAATATTACGGATTGCGAAAAAGATTTAGGAGTTCTGGTTAGCAGTAATCTGAAACCAAGACAACAGTGCATAAGTGTTCGCAATAAAGCTAATAGAATCCTTGGCTTCATATCAAGAAGCATAAATATTAGGAGTCCTCAGGTTGTTCTTCAACTCTATACATCCTTGGTTAGGCCTCATTTAGATTATGCTGCACAGTTTTGGTCACCGTATTACAGGATGGATATAAACTCTCTGGAAAATGTACAAAGGAGGATGACAAAGTTGATTCCATGTATCAGAAACCTTCCCTATGAGGATAGACCAAGGGCCCTGAATCTGCACTCTCTAGAAAGACGTAGAATTAGAGGGGATATGATTGAGGTGTATAAATGGAAGACAGGAATAAATAAAGGGGATGTAAATAGTGTGCTGAAAATATCTAGCCTAGACAGGACTCGCAGCAATGGTTTTAAGTTGGAAAAAATCAGATTCAGGAAGGATATAGGAAAGTACTGGTTTGGTAATAGAGTTGTGGATGAGTGGAACAAACTCCCGAGTATAGTTATAGAGGCCAGAACGTTGTGTAGCTTTAAAAATAGGTTGGATAAATACATGAGTGGATGTGGGTGGGTGTAAGTTGGACCTGATAGCTTGTGCTACCAGGTCGGTTGCCGTGTTCCTCCCTTAAGTCAATGTGACCTGACCTGACTAGGTTGGGTGCATTGGCTTAAGCCGGTAGGAGACTTGGACCTGCCTCGCATGGGCCAGTAGGCCTTCTGCAGTGTTCCTTCGTTCTTATGTTCTTATGTTCTTATGTTCTTATCTCCTCGATGCTCAAGGTTCTTAGATTCACACAGATCTCAATGCCAGTCTCGAGCTCTGTGACTGTTTACGAATATCCTATAATTATAAACCTGACGAGCAAAACCTAAAGCTCTACCATAAATCTTAGACGAGCTGCTACGAGTATACCTTGATTGCTAATGGCTGCCCACTCAAGGATAATAGATACTCTTCTGAATGTAGAAACGAAGGCTACATCTACGAAGAATGTTCTTCCATTACTCAGCCAAACTGCCTTAACTACAACGGTGACCAAGGAATCCTAGTAGCCGAGGGCGCTCTCTGCATGTGAATCCTAGTAGCCGAGGGCACTCTCTCTCTGCATGTGAATCATCATCAACAATTACCTCGATAAACAGAGAAGACTAAACACATGGCTACATTGATGGAGTTCTCAACCGAGACCTCAGTCAATGAAGCCATCACACGCCTGGATGACAACACACAGCCATCACACGCCTGGATGACAACACACAGCCATCACACGCCTGGATGACAACACACAGCCATCACACGCCTGGATGACAACACAGCCATCACACGCCTGGATGACAACACAGCCATCACACGCCTGGATGACAACACACAGCCATCACACGCCTGGATGACAACACAGCCATCACACGCCTGGATGACAACACAGCCATCACACGCCTGGATGACAACACACAGCCATCACACGCCTGGATGACAACACACAGCCATCACACGCCTGGATGACAACACACAGCCATCACACGCCTGGATGACAACACACAGCCATCACACGCCTGGATGACAACACACAGCCATCACACGCCTGGCTGACAACACACAGCCATCCCACGCCTGGATGATAACACACAGCCATCACACGCCTGGATGACAACACACAGCCATCACACGCCTGGATGACAGCACACAGCCATCACACGCCTGGGTGACAGCACACAGCCATCACACGCCTGGGTGACACACACAGCCATCCCACGCCTGGATGACAGCACACAGCCATCACACGCCTGGATGACAGCACACAGCCATCACACGCCTGGGTGACAGCACACAGCCATCACACGCCTGGATGACAGCACAGCCATCACACGCCTGGATGACAACACACCCATCACACGCCTGGATGACAACACACCCATCACACGCCTGGATGACAACACAGAGTTAGGATCTAACAAATCTCTCAGCCGTCTCCTGTCACTACAGCTGCATTTGTAGAGGACCCACCGTCACTACTACTGCACATGTAGTAGACCCACCGTCACTACCACTGCGCTGGTAGTGGACCCACCGTGAGTCACTGCACTTCAATGGTCCCACCGTCAGTCACTGCACTTGTGAGCCCACCGTCAGTCACTGCAGTTGCAGTGGACCCACTGTCAGTCACTGGGCTTGTATTGGACCCACCGTCACTACCACTGCACTTGTAGTGGACCCACCGTCACTATCACTGCACTTGTAGTGGACCCACCGTCAGTAACAGCACCTGTAGAGAACCCAATGTCAGTCACTGCACTTGTAGTGGACCCACCGTCAGTCAATGCACTTGTAGTGGACGCACGGTCACGAACACTGCACTTGTAGTGGACTCGCCGTCATTACCCCTGCACTTGTAGTGGACCCACCGTCACTACCACTGCACTTGTAGTGGACCCACCGTCAGTCAGAGCACTTGTAGTGGACCCACCGTCAGTCAGTGCACTTGTAGTGGACCCACCGTCAGTCAGTGCACTTGTAGTGGACCCACCGTCAGTCAGTGCACTTGTAGTGGACCCACCGTCAGTCAGTGCACTTGTAGTGGACCCACCGTCAGTAAGTGCACTTGTAGTGGACCCACCGTCAGTCAGTGCACTTGTAGTGGACCCACCGTCAGTCAGTGCACTTGTAGTGGACCCACCGTCAGTCAGTGCACTTGTAGTGGACCCACCGTCAGTCAGTGCACTTGTAGTGGACCCACCGTCAGTCAGTGCACTTGTAGTGGACCCACCGTCAGTCAGCGCACTTGTAGTGGACCCACCGTCAGTCAGCGCACTTGTAGTGGACCCACCGTCAGTCAGTGCACTTGTAGTGGACCCACCGTCAGTCAGTGCACTTGTAGTGGACCCACCGTCAGTCAGTGCACTTGTAGTGGACCCACCGTCAGTCAGTGCACTTGAAGTGGACCCACAGTCAGTCAGTGCACTTGTAGTGGACCCACAGTCAGTGCACTTGTAGTGGACCCACAGTCAGTGCACTTGTAGTGGACCCACAGTCAGTGCACTTGTAGTGGACCCACAGTCAGTGCACTTGTAGTGGACCCACAGTCAGTGCACTTGTAGTGGACCCACAGTCAGTGCACTTGTAGTGGACCCACAGTCAGTGCACTTGTGGACCTACAGTCAGTCAGTGCACTTGTAGTGGACCTACAGTCAGTGCACTTGTAGTGGACCTATAGTCAGTCAGTGCACTTGTAGTGGACCTATAGTCAGTCAGTGCACTTGTAGTGGACCTATAGTCAGTCAGTGCACTTGTAGTGGACCTATAGTCAGTCAGTGCACTTGTAGTGGACCTATAGTCAGTCAGTGCACTTGTAGTGGACCTATAGTCAGTCAGTGCACTTGTAGTGGACCTATCAGTGCAGTCAGTGCACTGGTCGTGGACCCACAGTCAGTGCCCGTGTAGTGGACCTATAGTCAGTCAGTGCACTTGTAGTGGACCTATAGTCAGTCAGTGCACTTGTAGTGGACCTATAGTCAGTCAGTGCACTTGTAGTGGACCCACAGTCAGTGCACTTGTAGTGGACCCACAGTCAGTGCACTTGTAGTGGACCCACAGTCAGTGCACTTGTAGTGGACCCACAGTCAGTGCACTTGTAGTGGACCCACAGTCAGTGCACTTGTAGTGGACCCACAGTCAGTGCACTTGTAGTGGACCCACAGTCAGTGCACTTGTAGTGGACCCACAGTCAGTGCACTTGTAGTGGACCCACAGTCAGTGCACTTGTAGTGGACCCACAGTCAGTGCACTTGTAGTGGACCCACAGTCAGTGCACTTGTAGTGGACCCACAGTCAGTCACTCATGACGAAGCTCTAAAGATAATATTCATCTGTTTTATCTTTCCTCTGGTGATAAACAACGGCAGCTCAGGACCCTCACTGAAGTCTCCACTGAAATACTTCACCTCAACAACCTGTCTGAAAGAAAGTTTCCAGACGTCAATTCTTGTCAAACACCCAGGATTATCAACTCTGACAACTCTAGTGTGCTCATTCCTGAAATAGTCAGTCCTAACACCACTCCTGAGCCCAGTACTGCTTCAGCCACTATTGTAGTAGAAATGACCGATACAGAGCATGACATCAGCAATAGCAATATCGTATTACACCTCCACCAAATATGACAGCTGCACGAACGCCACTGAATTCTGTCAAGGAATTTGTAACGACACTGCGCTATTCACAGACGTGACACCATCTACTTGATCAATGATATATTGCACAACTTCGAAACACGTTGTCATGAGGCTCGACTTGCAACAAGACCAGAACTTAAGTATGTCAGATACACTGTATCAAATCTACTACTGAGAACCATCTCTGCACCAAGACACCGAGGGAAGCTTAAAAAGAAGTAAGTCAGTCTACAGCTGCTGACTGTCTCCTGAGACCTAGTGCCGCTGCCTGCCTCGACGTGCCTGTCTGTGGTGCTGAATGTGCTGTGATTGCTTCATGGATGGGTAAATTAAGCCTTGTGTTCTGTTCTCAAAATGAAACTTCAAGGTTCACCTTCTCCTTCTGAACATGTAATTGAAGTATTGCGACATTTTCTGGACTGCTTTTTTTTTTCCCTATGGAGACACACCCCTCTCGAGATAGGTGGTCAGTTCCTGGTTTTCATATTCTTTGTTTTACCTTCTTTCCCATGTCTCCATTTCTTCCTTTCTTACCTCTTCCTTTTAGTTTTCTATAACACTGTCTCAGGGTTTTAAGAAATCCACAGATTAGATTTTCCTGGCTATACCACTTTTCTTGTTTCAGGCCTCATAAAAAAAATTAGCAAAGGCCTCGTCTTCCTACTTCATTTCCTCCAACTCTTCTATAACGCAGATTTTGTTTCCACTTTCAGCTCCTGTTTCTCCATCAGATCACCTGTTTCTTGTTCTTCCTACTAGCTTTTTCCTTCTTCCTATTGGCTTTGTTCCTTCTTCCTATTGGCTTTGTTCCTTCTTCCAATTGGCTTTTCTCCTTCTTCCTATTTGCTTTGTTCCTTCTTCCAATTGGCTTTTCTCCTTCTTCCTATTTGCTTTGTTCCTTCTTCCTATTGGCTTTGTACCCTCTTCCTGATAAATTAGACACATGTGCAACTCTTAGGTATCTTTATTAAGGAAACGTTTCGCCACACAGTGGCTTCATCAGTCCATACACAGGAGAAGCTTCAAGAACAGGAGGAGATTGATGCACTGACTTCTTTCTACTGACTCAAGATTGATGGACTGACCAAAACGTTTCCTTAATAAAGATGCCCAAGAGTTGCACATGTCTAATTTATCAACGTGTCGGTTCAGTGAACCATTCATCTACAACCCTATTCCTACAGGCTTTGTTCCTTCTTCCTATTGGCTTTGTTCCCTCTTCCTATTGGCTTTGTTCCCTCTTCCTATAGGCTTTGTTCCCTCTTCCCACTGACTTTGTTCCTTTTTCCTATTGGCTTTATTCCTTTTTCCCATTGGCTTTGTTCCTTCTTCCTATTGGTTTTGTTCCTTCTTCCTACTGGCTTTGTTCTTTCTTCCTACTGGCTTTGTTCCTACTTCCTACTGGTTTGTTCCTATTGCCCCTACTGGCATTGTTCCTACTTCCTACCGGCTTTGTTCCTTCTTTCTACTGGCTTTGTTCCTTCTACCTACTGGCTTTGTTCCTTCTACCTATTGGCTTTGTTCCTTCTACCTATTGGCTTTGTTCCAACTTACTACTGGCTTTATTCCTTCTTTCTACTGGCTTTGCCATTTCTTTCTACTGGCTTTGTTCCTTCTTTCTACTGGCTTTGTTCCTTCTTTCTACTGACTTTGTTCCTTCTTTCTACTGACTTTGTTCGTTCTTCCTACTGCCTTTGTTCCTTCTTCCTACTGGCTTTGTTCCTTCTTCCTGCTGGCTTTGTTCCTTCTTCCTACTGGCTTTGTTCCTTCTTCCTGCTGGCTTTGTTCCTTCTTCCTGCTGACTTTGTTCGTTCTTCCTACTGCCTTTGTTCCTTCTTCCTACTGACTTTGTTCCTTGTTTCTACTGCCTTTGTTCCTTCTTCCTACTGGCTTTGTTCCTTCTTTCTACTGACTTTGTTCCTTCTTCCTACTGGTTTTGTTTTTTTCTTTCTATTGGATTTGTTCCTTCTTCCTACTGTATTTCTTCCTTTTTCCTTCTGGCTCTGTTTCTTCCTCCTACTGGCTCTGTTCCTTCTTCCTACTGGCTTTGTTCCTTCTTCCTTCTGGCTTTGTTCCTTTTTCCTGCTGGCTTTGTTCCTTCTACTGGCATTATTTCATCCTTCTGGCTTTGTGCCTTCGTTCTACTGGCTTTGTTCCTACTTCCTACTAAATCTGTTCCTACTTCCTACTGACTTTGTTCCGTCTTCCGCCTGGCTTTGTTCTTTCTACCGGCTTTGTTCCTTCTTCGTACAGGCTTTGTTCCTTCTTTCTACTGGCTTTGTTCCTTCTTCCTACTGACTTTGTTCCTTCTTTCTACTGGCTTTGTTCCTTCTACTGGCTTTGTTCCTTCTACTGGCTTTGTTCCTTCTTCCTACTAGCTTTATTTCTTCTTTCTACTGGCTTTCTTTCCCCTTTCTACTGGCTTTGTTCCTTCTACTGGCTTTGTTCTTTCTTCCTACTGACTTTGTTCCTTCTTTCTACTGGCTTTGTTCCTTCTACTGGCTTTGTTCATTCTTCCTACTAGCTTTATTTCTTCTTTCTATTGGTTTTGTTTCCCCTTTCTACTGGCTTTGTTCCTTCTATAGGCTTTGTTCCTTCTTCCTACTGACTTTGTTCTTCCTACTGGCTTTGTTCCTACTTCCTACTGGCTTTGTTCCTTATTCCTACTGGCTTTGTTCCTTATTCCTACTGGCTTTGTTCCTTATTCCTACTGGCTTTGTTCCTACTTATTACTGGCTTTGTTACTCCTTCGTAGTGTCTTTGTTCCTACTTCCTACCGGCTTTGTTCTCGCTTCCTACTGGCTTTGTTCCTTCTTCCTACTGGCTTTGCTCCTTCTTCCTACTGGCTTTATTCCTTCTTATTACTGGATTTGTTCCTTCTTCCTACTACCTTTGTTCCTTCTTTCTACTGGCTTTGTTCCTTCTTCCTACTGGCTTTTATCCTTCTTTCTACTGGATTTGTTCCTTCTTTCTACTGGCTTTGTTCCTTCTTTCTACTGGCTTTGTTCCTTCTTTCTACTGGCTTCGTTCCTTCTTCCTACTGTATTTGTTCCTTTTTTCTGTTGGCTTTTTTCCTTCTTCCTACTGTATTTCTTCCTTCTGGCTTTATTCCTTCTTACTACTGGATTTGTTCCTTCTTTCTACTGGCTTTATTCCTTCTTCCTACTGGCTTTGTTCCTTCTTCCTACTACCTTTGTTCCTTCTTTCTACTGGCTTTATTCCTTCTTACTACTGGATTTGTTCCTTCTTTCTACTGGCTTTATTCCTTCTTACTACTGGCTTTGTTCTTTCTTCCTACTGGCTTTTATCCTTCTTTCTACTGGATTTGTTCCTTCTTTCTACTGGCTTTGTTCCTTCTTTCTACTGGCTTTGTTCCTTCTTTCTACTGGCTTTGTTCCTTCTTTCTACTGGCTTTGTTCCTTCTTCCTACTGTATTTGTTCCTTCTTTCTTTTGGCTTTATTCCTTCTTCCTACTGTATTTCTTCCTTCTGGCTTTGTTCCTTCTTCCTTCTGGCTTTGTTCCTTCTTCCTACTGGCTTTGTTCCTTCTTCCTACTGGCTTTGTTCCTTCTTCCTTCTGGCTTTGTTCCTTTTTCCTGCTGGCTTTGTTCCTTTTTCCTGCTGGCTTTGTTCCTTCTACTGGCTTTCTTCCTACTGGCTTTGTTCTTTCTTCCTACTGGCTTTGTTCTTTCTTCCTACTGGCTTTGTTTCTACTTCCTACTGAATCTGTTCCTACTGGCTTTGTTCCTTCTTCCTCCTGGCTTTCTTTCTACTGGCTTTGTTTCTTCTTCCTACTGACTTTGTTCCTTCTTTCTACTGGCTTTGTTCATTCTACTGGCTTTGTTCCTTCTTTCTACTGGCTTTGTTCATTATACTGGCTTTGTTCCTTCTTCCTACTAGCTTTGTTTCTTTCTACTGGCTTTGTTCCTTCTATTGGCTTTGTTTCTTCTTCCTACTGTCTTTGTTCTTCCTACTGGCTTTGTTCCTACTTCCTACTGGCTTTGTTCCTTATTCCTACAGGCTTTGTTCCTACTTATTACTGGCTTTGTTACTCCTTCGTAGTGTCTTTGTCCCTACTTCCTACCGGCTTTGTCCCTACTTCCTACTAGCTTTGTTCCTTCTTCCTACTGGCTTTGTTCCTTCTTCCTACTGGCTTTGTTCCTTCTTCCTACTGGCTTTGTTCCTTCTTTCTACTGGCTTTGTTCCTTCTTCCTACTGGCTTTGTTCCTACTTCCTACTGGCTTTGTTCCTACTTCCTACTGGCTTTGTTTCCTCTTCCTACTGGCTTTGTTCCTTCTTCCTAATGGCTTTGTTCCTACTTCCTACTGGCTTTGTTCCTTCCTACTGGCTTTGTTCCTACTTCCTACTGGCTTTGTTCCTTCCTACTGGCTTTGTTCCTACTTCCTACTGGCTTTGTTCCTTCTTCCTACTGGCTTTGTTCATACTTCCTACTGGCTTTGTTCCTACTTCCTACTGGCTTTGTTTCTACTTCCTACTGGCTTTGTTCCTTCTTCCTACTGGTTTTGTTCCTACTTCCTACTGGCTTTGTTCCTTCTTCCTAATGGCTTTGGTCGTTCTTTTTTTTTTTACACATGGTTTGACAAGGTTAAGGATCCCTAGGTTTATTGACAAGCTAAGAACTATTACCTACATCAGCATATTTTAAAGCATTTTAATTGTTATGAGACATACAAGTAGGGAACAGGATGAAGTTTGAGCCATCTTTGGGCTGGGCCACTTAAGAAATCATTTGCAAATCATTTGATCATACTGACTTTATCTCCCGGCCGGGGGTATGGTCTCGTTGACATCATTATGCTGTACAAATGTGTTCCATACTCGAGTCATCCTGGGTATATATGATCTCAGATGGAGTGATGTTCTGGAGAAAGGTACAACCAGAGTGAAGTTGCTGCTTTCTGCCCGTCTTGTGGCATAAAAGCTTGTTTCACGCTGTCCTCGAAGTGGATCCAAGTTTGGCACTTTGACAATATTGGCCTTGTACATAACAGTAAGGCCACCCACATCCCTCCTATGTTGAAGGCTCTGCTGAAATGACAGATCTATCCAGGATGGGTCCAGGCGAGAGATGAGACGTCTTGCTCTGTTCTCTACTCTGTCAAGCAGTCGCAGATGAGAGGGGGGGCAGGTGAACCAAGAAAGTGGAGCATACTCAAGGTGTGAGCGTACTTGTGCCTCGTACAGAATCTTGCAACCCCTACTGTCAAGCAGATGCGAGATACGGCGAAGTGCTTTAAGCTTCTTATCTGCCTTGTTTGCAAGATTTACAACATGGTTCTTCATGGTTAGTTTGGAGTCAAATTTCACCCCAAGGATATCAACTTCTCCAGGTGCCAACACCCTCCCATTCATCTTTGCTACTGCACCAGCATTACCATCATGGTGCCAAGAGACGATCATCATTTACGTTTTCTCATGTGCAAATGTTACTTGCCATCTATTTCCCCTAGCTGATATAGTTCTCAGCTGGTGATTGATGTAGCTTAGAGCAGCTGGCATTTCTTCTCTTGGATAAGTGAATGTCCGTGTACAGTCGTCTGCATATGCTTGTGATTCTGGGATGAGATGAAGAAGGTCGTTGAAGTAGACATTCCATAACAATGGTCCCAGCACACTTCCTTGTGGAACACTTGCCCCAATAGGATGTCTTGCTGATTCTGTTCCATTGAGAACTACACTTAGAGATCTACCATGAAGGTAATCACTGAGGAGACATAGCGTAGAGCCTGCAATTCCCAGTGCTTGAAGTTTTGCTAAGAGGCCCTGGTGCCACACCCGGTCGAAAGCGCCAGCAATGTCCAGTGCTACCACACAGCTGACTTTGGATTCATCCAGTGACTGGTGCCACTTAGTGGAGAGGTTTAACAACAGATCAGCAGCAGAGTAACCTTTCCTGAAGCCATATTGACGATCACAAAGTAGTGAGTGGTAGTCAAAAAACTGTCATTTGTCTTGAGATTATTGTCTCAAGGATCTTACCAGTGATTGACAGGAGTGACACTGGTCTGTAGTTGCTGATTTCTGCTCTGCTCTTCTTTTTGTGAACAGGGACTACATTTGCCTCTTTCCATAGAGAAGGCCATTTACACTGTACTAGGCAGTGCTGAAAGATGCGAGTTAGAGGTGCTGCTAGCTGGTCTGCACATCTCAGCAATCTTGGGCTCAACTTGTCTGGGCCCACAGCCTTTTCTTGGTCAAGCGATTTAAGGAAATGCACCTTCTCCTACCTTATTGTCACCACTGACAGTTTTGACACAGTTCTTGCAGCTAGCCAAGGAGGGTCCCTTGCTGGATCAGAAACTTGCATTTTGGTAGCAAAGTGTTCAGCAAAGAGGTCCGCCTTCTCTTGACTACTAGTAGAGGTGGTCCCATCCTGTCGATTTAGAGGTGGAATGAGTTCATCAGGCAGATAACCTTGTCTGTCCTTGACCAGGGACCACCAGGTTTTGGAGCTTACCCTACCTGATGCTAGCTTTCTTTTAGTGTCCACCTCCCATTTAGCAATGGCCCATTTTTGAACATCACACATATGCCTACAGGCTTGCATGTGCAAGTTCCTGTTATAGGTGGTAGGATGTCTCTTATACCTTCGCCATGCTTTGTACTTAGCAGTAGCAGCCTCTCTACAATGAAAGCCAAACCAAGGCTGATCTGTAGGCTTCGTCACATATTGCCGGTGAGGAATGTGTTCTTGTTGTAGATTAAGGATGTGTCCAGTGAAGGCTTTCACTTGGTTGTCAACATCCCCTTGGAGAAGAGCATTCCAATTGGTGGTGGCGAGCTCAGAGCGAAGGGTTGGCCAATTACCTCTTTCCCATAGCCAGGTTGTGCGTGTGGACTCCTCACCTCGTTCTGTTGGGATCTTAAGTGTCGTAAAGACAGCCTTGTGGTCAGACGATCCAACATAGCCGAGGGGTTGACAAGTGACTATGCCTTCTGCCAGATCACTCACTACTGGGTCAAGGGAGGAGCCAGAGATGTGAGTAGGGAAATCAACAAAGTTTCTCATGTCAAACACTGCAAGAAGGTCATCAAAGTCCCTCTCTATAAGGTGCTGGTTGAGGTCACCAACAACTATATGTTAAAAGTTGTGTTGTAGCAGAAGGCAGTCAATATTTTCCATTAGGAAGTTGATGGGGTCTGCATGTTGCCACTGAGGTCTGTACATTGCACATGCTAGTACAGAGGTACTAGTGTTTATGCAGAGCTTGAAGAACATCATTTCAAGATGTGTAGGGGTGGCAACATCTATGTGCTGGGCATGAACACTTTTAGAGAAGCACACAGCAACACCTCCTCCTTGCCCTTGCCTGTCTCTTCTTATCCATGAGTTGTAGCCAGCAATTCTTGCAAAATTTTCTGGAGTCCTGCCATTAAAAAATGTTTCAACAACAGCTATCATGTTGGGACGTCGAGTGTTCACAAAAACTATGTGTGAGCTCTCCAACATTAGTAATGAAACCTCTAATGTTGGCCGACAGGATGCTGATAGACTGGCTCCTCATGATGATGTGGTCAGCTTGAGGTGGTGGGTGTGTAGGGCATGTAAGGTGCCTGCCCTTGAGAGAGGTAGGGTACTGAGGCAGCTGCAGGGATGTAGGTCTGTGGTCTTGTATAAGGCACAATACCACCTGCTGGGCTGGGATAGGAGTAGCTGAGTGGGTGACGTGTGAGTGTTCACCAATTCAGAGATCCTGCTGGTTTGTTCTGAGAACAGGTCTCTAAACAGGTGGTCCTGTCTGTCAAGTTCCTTTTTCTTCTAACACTCCTGATGTCCTTTCTTGTAGCGATAATTGCACCTGGTATCTCGCAGGCAGTGTTGGCAGTGTGCCCCTTCCAGTGACAGCGAGAGCACAGCCTAGGTGCCTGGGAGGGTGGACTATGATTTGTTGCACCTTCTGTGTTTTGCAGATTTATCCTCAGGTTCTGCCGCTGGAACTGTGTTAGTTGAGGGTGAGACAGCTGTAGATGTCTTCCTCCTCCACGTCCTCTTCCACGTCCTCTGCCCAGTCCTCTACAAGTTCTGACAGATGTGTCCCTGATGTTCGTACTTTGGCACTGTAGGTGATCAGGTGAAGTGATAGTTCCCTGATTATTAACTGCACCAATCTCTAGTGGAGAAACTCCTGACTCAGAACTTGCTGATGAAGCACTGCTGCCAGATTCTGGAATAGTGTTGGCAGGTGTGCTGACAGGTGTAGGATCAGAGATGGTATGTGCACTGTCAAGTGGACTGGCAGTGGCTGAAGCAGAGATGTCAGGTGTTAGAGAATTAACAGATCCAAGGCTTCCCTCGTTGCTGGGAAGAGGATTTGTTCCCTCTGTGGTGGTAGAGGAATTGTTAGAATTCCCAAAGGTAGTGTTTTGAACTCTGTCAGTCTGTGGGACCTTAGCGATGACAGAATCCCCCCAGTTATTTGCCCCTGAGTTAAGCTCAGTGTGGGACTTCCAGTCTTTGTCAATAGTGTCACCATCAGCTGAGCAGCTTACGTCACTTGATGCAGGCTTGCACTGGCCTTCTACAATAGCTTGTAGGTTATCTAATGATTTGAGGAGCTCATGAAGTGCTTCCCTGTGATGGATTATCTTAGCTGCAACTTTACAACAGCCCAAGAGGGCAGTCTTGATCTTTGGACAGAAGTCCCTGAGGTAGGACTTTTGGACCTTCCTCCTGTAGCTCCAGGCTTGTATCCACATATACCACAGGATTATGGATATCCTTAAATTTTCTGAAATTTTCAACCTGGCTGCAACAAAATTCTTCTTCTGGAATGCAATCTGTGTGGCAGTAGTTGGATCAAGTAGGTTCCTTACATCTAAGAAGAATTTTGTCCCTTGTGGTATACCCACAAACACTGCAGTAACTACTGGGACAATAGCCAGATAACGTAGATATTCTTGCTATTTTGCGATGTGAAGTCATCCCAGAGGAGGCTTGTAGGTTTGCAATGAAGTTCACAGGAGAGAGAGGGTGGGTGGTGGAATCGTGGGTGGGGTGGAGTATCGTGGGTGGGGTAGAGTATCGTGGGTGGGGGTGTTTATAGCGGGGTGGGTAGGGAGGGCAGGTAGTGGGCCGACGAGCTGGAAGTGTTGCCTTCTCACTATCACTTAATAAACACTGTTTATGCTATCCACTTTTCCACTAAAGGAAGATGTTACACAAATCACTATGTTAAATTGTTCCAGTCACGTTGTTATATAGCACCAGATGCTAGTACATAGCACAAAAGACATATAATATTAGATGCTCACTGTGAAGGCAATAGTGAAGTCACTCCTAAGGCCTGCCGCTGTCCCCTCACTCACACCATATCTTCACCATACCACACTTAAATATCACTGATATTGCTTATATTCACTTCAGTGGAGGAGTTCGCTTACTTGTACTAATGTGTTGTAGGTAGCACTTCGTCAGTGAACAGTTTTTATCCTCACCAACCCTCGTATTTAAATAATATTAAGAAAGTTTGTGGAGCACACTGTGACACGTCTTCACCTTCCCTCTGTCTCTCTCTTTGAACTGGCTTTGTTCCTTCTTTCAACTGGCTTTGTTCCTTCTTTCAACTGGCTTTGTTCCTTCTTTCAACTGGCTTTGTTCCTTCTTCCTACTGGCTTTGTTCCTTCTTCCTACTGGCTTTGTTCCTTCTTTCTACTGTCTTTGTTCCTTCTTCCTCTTGACTTTGTTCCTTCTTCCTACTGGCTTTGTTCCTTCTTCATACTGGCTTTGTTCCTTCTTCGTACTGGCTTTGTTCCTTCTTCCTACTTGCTTTGTTTCTACTTCGTACTGGCTTTGTTTCTACTTCCTACTGGTTTTGTTCCTTCTTCCTACTGGCTTTGTTCCTTCTTCCTACTGGCTTTGTTCCTTCTTCCTACTGGCTTTGTTCCTTCTTCCTACTGGCTTTGTTCCTTCTTCCTACTGGCTTTGTTCCTTCTTCCTACTGGCTTTGTTCCTTCTTCCTACTGGCTTTGTTCCTTCTTTCTACTGGCTTTGTTCCTTCTTCCTACTCGCTTTATTCCTTCTTCCTACTGACTTTGTTCCTTCTTCCTACTGGCTTTGTTCCTTCTTCCTACTAGCTTTGTTCCTTCTTCCTACTGACTTTGTTCCTTCTTCCTACTGACTTTGTTCCTTCTTCCTACTGGCTTTGTTCCTACTTTCTACTGGCTTTGTTCCTTCTTCCTACTGGCTTTGTTCCTTCTTTCTACTGGCTTTGTTCCTTCTTTCTACTGGCTTTGTTCCTTCTTCCTACTGACTTTGTTCCTTCTTTCTACTGACTTTGTTCCTTCTTTCTACTGGCTTTGTTCCTTCTTCCTACTAGCTTTGTTCCTTCTTCCTACTGACTTTGTTCCTTCTTCCTACTGACTTTGTTCCTTCTTTCTACTGGCTTTGTTCCTTCTTTCTACTGGCTATGTTCCTCATTCTACTGGCTTTGTTCCTTCTTCCTACTGACTTTGTTCCTACTTCCTACTGACTTTGTTCCTACTTCCTACTGGCTTTGTTCCTTCTTCCTACTGACTTTGTTCCTTCTTCCTACTGACTTTGTTCCTCCTTCCTACTGATTTTGTTCCTACTTCCTACTGGCTTTGTTCCTTCTGTCTACTGGCTATGTTCCTCATTCTACTGGCTTTGTTCCTTCTTCCTACTGACTTTGTTCCTACTTCCTACTGGCTTTGTTCCTTCTTCCTACTGACTTTGTTCCTTCTTTCTACTGACTTTGATCCTTCATTCTACTGGCTTTGTTCCTTCTTTCTACTGGCTTTGTTCCTTCTTCCTACCGACTTTGTTCCTTCTTCCTACTGACTTTGTTCCTACTGACTTTGTTCCTTCTTCCTACTGACTTTGTTCCTACTGACTTTGTTCCTTCTTCCTACTGACTTTGTTCCTCTCAGTCTCTCTCAAATAAACTGTACATTATAAGAGTTGTGTTGTTCATGTCTTACTCAACTTGTCTCATCAAGGTGCGTAATCCTCTTAATTTCCTCTGAATCATTTGCCATTTCTCTCCTCTCTTGACCTATTGTTGGTTATCCTTATCCTTTACTGTCTCATTTAATATCTTCTTGAATCCTGTTCTCCAACTGATTTATTACGCAGATTTCCTGCTTCATTATAACCTTAATTACATTTCCAAGTTCCTTCTTCTCTTCCCATCATCCTCCCTATCGGATCTAATTTCCTTAATCAATTGAATGTGTGTGTGTGTGTACTCACCTATTTGTACTCGCCTAATTTGTGGTTGCAGGGGTCGAGTCACAGCTCCTGGCCCCGCCTCTTCGCTGATTGTTACTAGGTCCTCTCTTTCCCTGCCCCATGAGCTCTATCATACCTCGCCTTAAAACTATGTATGATTCCTGCCTCCACTACATCCCTTTCTAGGCTATTCCATGGCCTGACTACTCTATGACTGAAGAAATACTTCCTAACATCCCTTTGAGTCATCTGAGTCTTCAACTTCCAATTGTGACCTCTTGTGTCTGTGTCCCATCTCTGGAACATCCCGTCTTTGTCCACCTTGTCTATTCCGCGCAGTATTTTATATGTCGTTATCATGTCTCCCCTGACCCTCCTGTCCTCCAGTGTCGTCAGGCCAATTTCCCTCAACCTTTCTTCGTAGGACAATCCCCGTAGCTCTGGGACTAGTCTTGTTGCAAACCTTTGCACTTTCTCTAATTTCTTGACGTGCTTGACTAGGTGTGGATTCCAAACTGGTGCTGCATACTCCAGTATGGGCCTGACGTAAATGGTATACAGAGTCTTAAACGAATCCTTACTGAGGTATCGGAACGCTATCCGTAGGTTTGCCAGGCGCCCGTATGCTGCAGCAGTTATCTGATTGATGTGTGCCTCAGGAGATATGCTCGGTGTTATACTCACCCCCAGATCTTTTTCCTTGAGTGAGGTTTGCAGTCTTTGGCCATCTAAACTATATTGTGTCTGCGGTCTTCTTTGCCCTTCCCCAATCTTCATGACTTTGGATTTGGCAGGGTTAAATTCAAGGAGCCAGTTGCTGGACCAGGCTTGTAGCCTGTCCAGGTCTCTTTTTAGTCCTGCCTGATCCTCGTCCGATTTGATTCTTCTCATTAACTTCGCATCATCTGCAAACAAGGACACTTCTGAGTCTATCCCTTCTGTTATGTCGTTCACATATACCAAAAACAGAACAGGTCCTAGGACTGACCCCTGTGGAACCCCGCTTGTCACAGGCGCCCACTCTGACACCTCGTCGCGTACCATGACTCGTTGTTGCCTCCCTGTCAGGTATTCTCTGATCCATTGCAGTGCTTTTCCTGTTATGTGTGCCTGATCCTCTAGCTTTTGCAGTAACCTCTTGTGAGGAACTGTGTCGAAGGCCTTCTTGCAGTCCAAAAATATGCAGTCGATCCACCCCTCTCTCTCTTGTCTTCTGTCACCTTGTCATAAAACTCTAGTAGGTTTGTGACACAGGATTTTCCTTCCCTGAAACCGTGCTGGTTGTCAATTATACACTTGTTTCTTTCCAGGTGCCCCACCACTCTCCTCCTGATGATCTTCTCCATGACCTTGCATACTATACACGTTAGTGATACAGGTCTGTAGTTTAGTGCCTCATGTCTGTCTCCCTTTTTAAAAATTGGGACTACATTTGCCATTTTCCATATCTCAGGGAGTTGCCCAGTTTCAAATGATGTGTTGAAGATCTTTGTTAATGGCTCACACAATATCTCTGCTCCCTCTTTAAGGACCCATGGAGAGATGTTGTCTGGTCCCACCGCCTTTGAGGTGTCAAGTTCGCACAGCAGCTTCTTCACCTCCTCCTTGGTTATATGTACCTCATCCAGCACTTGCTGTGTACTCACCTAGTTGTACTCACCTAGTTGAGGTTGCGGGGGTCGAGTCCGAGCTCCTGGCCCTGTGTGTGTGTGTGTGTGTGTTTGTGTGTGTGTGTGTTTGTGTGTGTGTGTGTTTGTGTGTGTGTCAAGGTTCAATAGCCCTATCAGACCTGATAAGACTGGTTCCTTCTCGTGGAAATAGAGCGATTGAAAAATGAATAATAACATTTAAAGAATTTTATTAATAAGTAAAATCAGTGAAGAATAAAAACTTTTAAAACATGAACTTAATCCTACCTGAAGCAAAAATGAATGTATAAATAATTAGTCATTCGAAGTTATTATGTACACACTGACTTAGTGGAGAATGGTGCCGTGCTGATGTTCTGGACACGTACCTCTGAATCGTCGTTTGGAACACCGAGTCGTTGTTGATGATGGTGGGGCGGGGGGTTCGCAAGTGGATGTGACTGTTGACACAGAAGACTGTGTCCTCAACATGAGCAGAGATTCTGTCGAACAGAGGTTGACTGTGATCCTCTGACCACCACAACACTTGTGAAGCAATTGAGCCGCCAGTAAAGAACCACCATGAAACAATGGTGGAGTTATAACTGAGGGACGGCTGCTAGAATGGTGTGTAATTGATGGTGTGTTGGTTGCAAGTGGAGGGGGACCAGTGTAGGTAGATGGGTTAGGTTTACTATCAGATCTTGCTAAGATCTATGCACAAATAACTCGTAAATAGAAGAAGAGGAGCTTACGCCGACTTTTCTTGCTCTTACCTTCTGTTTGCACCAGCTTCCTTGCAGTGCTCCTCTTTCTTAGTATTTGACTGGCCCCCTCCTCTTTACTACTTCCACTACTACTACTACCTCATCCACTTCCTGCCTATATATACCCCTCCTTCTCTCCTTTTCGTTAGTGTGACTTTGAAGAATTGAGACACTTATGCAACACATGGGAATCTTTATTGAAGAAACGTTTCGCCACACAGTGGCTTCATCAGTCCAATACAAAGTAGAAATGGGTAAGGAGAGGAGAAGTTTGAGGTAATCAGTCCCTCAACCTGGAATCGATGTGTTCAGTCCATCACTCTGGAAATGCAGCATAGGGCCAAACTTCTCTCCTTACCCATTTCTACTTTGTATTGGACTGATGAAGCCACTGTGTGGCGAAACGTTTCTTCAATAAAGATTCCCATGTGTTGCATGTCTCAGTTCTTCAACTTGTCGGTTTTCTAAACCATTCATCACATCTGTCAGACACTGCAACATCATGGGATCTTGGTACAAAGACTTCAACGCTTGCCCAACCTTTGGACGACGACCTACTTACACTAGTGACAGGTCCCACTGTGATCCTACTTCACCTCATCTGACTGCAGTATATAAGCCACCTCTCTGGCCCTATGCTGCCCCCCCCCACAGTCAATCACGGTGCTGCATTCCTCGTTTGTGACTTAGCTCGAGTGGTTACGTGTGCTTACCTAACACATCACTCACACATCGACGATCTCGCCTCTCTCGAATTACCCCGTGTTGGGAGAGACTTCGCTTAGAGTAGTGCTTGCTGGACCTTCGTCTTCCTCTCCACCATCAGGATTGGTGCGTCGGTGGTTGCCTACCCAAGGGCAGGAAGCCTGTTGCTGCCTGAATTCTCTTCGCCTGTTGACTGCACACCATACAGCCAGTCTCGCCGCCACTCAGGATATACAGTGCTCCATCAAGCTACAGTTCACCTCCTCAGTGTCCTGCGCCAGGCAAGTACGTGTGTCTACTTACACGTACTTGCCTAGCTGAATACTCTTTCTTTTTGGCCGATTGTCACCGCCAATTACATCTTTTCGTAATTAGACGATGCCTTCGTTGCCTTCCACCTCCCACCCCCCTTCCAGCCTCTGCTTCTTCTAAATCCAATTCCTTCTCGCTAAACCTCAAATTCTCTAATCCTGATGCCACTATCTGTCCTGAAAATTTATTATATCAGATCACTGGTGCACCTCAACTTAGTCTTCAAAACCAACTCAGGCTTCAAACTCCTTCTTGACAAACATTCCTAAGAAGCGTACACCTCAAGCGGTACCAGACAAAAACTTCTCAACGCAGGCTTCACCATTATTTGGACTCCTGAGCACCGTGCCAAAAGCACAGTCATTGCTAAACACAGCCTATGACACAGACAAAGAAGACTTAATAAATATATCAGTACTAAGAACAAAGTCTCTGTTGACGATATTTACAGACCCAAAAACTCTACCATTCTTAAAATATGCTGTTCTACTCCTGCTGACGCCTCTACACTCTTCAGTCAAGGAATCTTTGCCAAGACCATCCACATTCCTCCAAACACACTCTTCACTCCGAACTTCCACCCAATCACACAATGTCTTAAATGCTACAAATTCGGCCACGACAAAAACACATGCACATCTACACAAGTCTGCTCCAGATGTTCAGCAACTGACCACTTCTGGAATACTTGCAACTTCCCCCTTAAATGTTCTAACTGCCGCGGGTCACACACTGCAGTTGCAAATTCCTGCCCTTCTAGAAAGCACATTCTCTCCTCCCTCAGAGCAAGCCAACCTCCCTCCCTCCCCAACCCCTTCCCTGCACCTCCCTCCCCTTCCATACCCCCATCCCCTACCCCCCAATGCCTGGGCCTCCCCACGCACTTGGTCTACCTCTTCTACTCTACACACATCAAACACCAACACACAGACTACAAGCACTTCTCCTTCTACACCTACACCCACACTAGACTACAAAACTAACTGTCAACTCGCCACTGCTGCCCACTCTGCGATGGTAATCTCACAAGCTTACCAATCAGACTACTCACATGTCCTTAACCAAATCTTGTCTGCTAACAATCTTCCCTCCTTAATTATCCCTCCTTCCTGCTTCTCTTCTAAGCCTCCTACAACCCTCCCTCCTTCCTCTCTCCCACCCCCCACTTCCTACTCCCACCAGCTCTCCTCCTCCCCTACCCCTCTTCACTACTCCTACACCTCCCACCAACACCCCTACTGCTGCTGCTACGACCACCTCTCCCCCCACTTCCTTACTCACTTCCTCTTCCCCTTCCAAAGCTTTCACTTCCTCTTCCCCTTCCAAAGCTTCCACTTCCTCATCCTTTACCTTAGCTTCCACTTCCTCATCCCCTACCAAAGCTTCCACTTCCTCTTGATAAATTAGGCACATGTGCAACTCTTGGGTATCTTTATTGAGGAAACGTTTCGCCACACAGTGGCTTCATCAGTCCATACGTAGGAGAAACTTGAACAGGAGAAGAATGAGGTAATCAGTCCCTCAACCTTGAGTCGATGTGTTCAGTCCATCAATACTTAGTAATTCTTCGCTTGCCTAATTCTTGGGCACGACCTACTTCCACATTGAACAAATGTGACACGACCTATGACTGCTGCACCTCTCCTGCCATACGGTTTATAAGCTGCTTCTCCGCTGATATGCCGTATTCTATTCAAGATTGATGGACTGAACACATCGACTCAAGGTTGAGGGACTGATTACCTCATTCTTCTCCTGTTCAAGTTTCTCCTACGTATGGACTGATGAAGCCACTGTGTGGCGAAACGTTTCCTCAATAAAGATACCCAAGAGTTGCACATGTGCCTAATTTATCAACATGTCGGTTCTCTGAACCATTCATCTACAAATTCCACTTCCTCTGCATCCACCTTCGCCCACTCCACCACAACCAAAACTTCATCCAGGCCCAACTCTACCTCCTCCACACAAAATCTACTCAAACCTAAACCTGCCCCAACTTCTGACAAACAGACCAAAGAACATAAAAACAGATCCATCTCTTCCTCCCCCCTCCAGGAAACGGGTCCGTAGCACCTACAAACACACATCCACTGATGGCACCACTATCACGGGCTTTAATCCAAACTCCTTCCCCGACATTAACTTTGCTATGACGAAACCATTAAATCATGTTTAAGGTGATTCAGTTCAACATACGTTCTTACTTCATAATTAGACACCTACTGGCCGAGCTCCTTGAAGTAGAGAGGCCAGATATTGTTTTGCTAAACAGTACCTGCCTCAAAGCCCCTCAACGTATCTGCCATTATGGTTATACTGCACTACAGTCCCCCTATGATCCCCATGATGGGGTTGCCATCCTTGTCAACTCCAACATAAAACACGAATTTCTCCCAATCCCTTTTATACAACAACAATGTCTTGCAGTCAGAACACACACCTACCTTGGCCCCTTTATCTTTTTCATCACCTATGCTCGCCCAAACACTACTCTCAACATACGCGACCGTTCCTTAGCCTTCAGCTACACCAACACACCAACATACCTACTAGCTGATATGAATGCCAAACACACCGCCTTTCATCACACCAGTAACAACCAACTTGGTCACCAATTACTCAACTTCACAAACCACAAACACCTAGTTCACCTCGGCCCAGACTTCAATACCTTCTACAATCACACTGGCCAAGGGAAACCCGACATTCTGGCAAACCGAGCCAGCTCTCTCTTTCAACACTACATCTCACCTGACTCTATTACAGGCTCTGATCACATTCCCATCATCTTACACATCTCCTCCAACCCTATCATCATCCCAGCCACACCTTCCTTCTACAAGAACGCTGACTGGGATGCCTTCAAACAACACATAGATAATACTAACCTCACCTATGACTACAACAAAAATCCCATCTCTGACATTGACACTCAACTTGCTCTCATCCAGGACACCATTACACAAGCAACCAACACCACAATACCAAAGAAAACCCACACCACTCGTTATTCCTTCAAACCCTCAATCAGAACAAGAAGACTAATTATTTGTTACCACAACCGCTTTCTCTACAACACACAGATTTAATCAAGTCCAATTAGATCTCACTTACCTCAGAAACAACATTCTACACAGTCTAGACCAAGACCACAACAATCACTGGTCACAGCTCATACTACAAGCGGACAAACAGAGTATCAAAAACACCAAAGCCTTCTGGAACTTTATCAAAAAAAATCAGAGGCACCACTCCCACCAACAAATTGAAACACATCACCCACAACAACACATACATCTCAGACCCGCAGGCTGCTACTAAAATCTTCAAACACATCTGGGAGAACATCTTCCACCCTCACCCACCCCACCCTAACGCTATTCAACACATTCAGAATATAGAACACTGGAACACTACACACACACACACACACACACACACACACACACACACACACACACACACACATACACACATACACATATACACACATACACACATACACACACATACACACATACACATACACACATACACACACACACACACACGAAACAACACCAGACAGCCACATCCATCTGGACTCACTTACCTCCTCCCAAGAACTTGACACTCCTTTCACCAACACAGACGCTAAAACTCTCCTCAGACACCTTCCTCCCAAGGCTCCTGGTGCCTCTGGCCTAAACCATATTATCCTGAAACACCTTCCTGACTCTATCATTACTGCCTACACAAACCTCCTCAATGCCTCCCTTACCTCGGGATACTTCCCTTCCCTCTTCAAAGCTGCTACTGCTATCCTCCTTCCTAAACCCAATAAAGACCACTCTGACCCTAGAAACTATCGCCATATCAGCCTCCTCGAAACTTTAGGAAAATTCTTTGAAAAACTCGTCAATCATCGCCTTCGCAGATACCTGGAACACAATTCTCTACTTTCTGATGGCCAGTTTGGCTTCAGAACACAGATCCACACAGGATGCCATTAACATCATTCTCAACTACATCCACATAAACACAAAACAAAGAAACAGGACAGCCCTGGTTGCAAAAGACGTTGAAAAAGCCTTTGACACTGTCTGGCACGAAGGGCTCAAGTACAAACTCTGCACTAACTTTAACCTGCCTCTCAATACTCGTAAACTCCTCTGCAACTCCCTAGACGGCCGTACCATGAGAATCAAATTCCAAGGCTGTTACTCTGACTACTTCACACTAAATGATGGAGTACCCCAGGGCTCTGTCCTCTCCCCTACCCTCTACATTTTATACACTAACGACATTCCAACACCTGTATACCACAACTCCATCACATTAGCCTATGCAGACGACATTACACAACTTATCACTCATGCCAATATAGATACACTCACACACGAAACACAAAATGAGGTCGACAGGATAGCCATCTGGGAACAAAAATGGAGGATCAAAACCAATGCAGCTAAATCCAGCATTATGTATTTTAACTACAGGAAACGTGATCCTCCATTACCTGTCGAGCTCAGAACAGCTGACACCCGCACTTACATCCCCATCACACAATCTGTCACTGTCCTTGGCGTTAATCTTGACTAACTTCTTCGTTTACACGGACACATTCACTCAAGGCATGCAATAGCTAGTAAGGCCCTTGCGGGCCTCTACAAACTGAAACATGCCTCTCAACGCACCAAATTACACCTCTACAAATCCCTAATACGTCCTCTGATAACTTACTCTCCTCTAGCCCTCTCTCTTGCAGCAAAAACAAACTTACTTAAACTGCAGCGTGTGCAGAACAAGGCGCTGCGCTGGGTGCTTGATGTCAGATGGGAAAACTTCGCCACAAGCGAGTCTCTCCATGCCCAGTTAGACATATCTGCGCTGAATCTGTACTGGAAGAGGCTCAGTGAGAGACAAATAGACAAACTTGAGACACGACATGACTACTGGACCTCTCTCCTTGACGAAGACATTCGCAGACCCACAAACCAACACAACCTTTTCTACTACTTGCATGATCCTGCTCCTATCCCTATTTACAAATAACCTTGGATTCGCTGACAGGTACCTTCTATGACAGGTACCATTCTCTGACCCACGTTCGCCTTAGCTTTTGGGTTAAGACATGGCCCAGTTCTACACTGCTCTCTAGCGCTAAACGTCGCATGTCCCTTCCTCCCCGCTCACCCCACCGGAGTCCCAGCAGAAGAGCTTGAATTTCTCTTCTCAATATCTGTCCCACGATCGCCTTTGCTGCTGGGTTAAGCCCTGGCTCTATTTCTACGACTAAGAACACTCCTCTCCAGAGCTATTCTTCGTCTGTCCCGTCTTCCCCGCTCATCCCATTTGGGATCTTACCTGAACTTTCGTTCGTTCGTTCCTATGCTGCATTTCCTACAAGAGTGATGGACTGAATACATCGAATCCAGGTTGAGGGACTGATTACCTCAAACTTCTCCTCTCCTTACCTATTTCTACTTTGTATTGGGCTGATGAAGCCACTGTGTGGCGAAACGTTTCTTCAATAAAGATTCCCATATGTTGCATAAGTGTCTCAATTCTTCAACTTGTCGCTTTTCTAAACCATTCATCACATAGTGTGACTTTGTAAATGGTCCAAGTCTTACCGAAATGTCGTCGTAAGCTCCTCTCTTCTATGTGCGGGTTATTTGTGTATCGTTCCAGTCACGGTATTGTGCCTTTTTTTATGCTGGTCTTTGGGTGTCTCGCCTGTTACGGATGACCTGAGCCGACAGTCGAGGCTAGAATAAAGAAAACACAGTTACACACCATTCTAGAAATTACTCACACTATAGGCATACAACCTATTAAAGGAAATGATGAGGATTAAAATATGACGTAACACATCGCAAATTCAAATCACGGCAGGAACAAATTGGAGTTTAAAACCATAAAAAAGTGTGAAGCTCTTATTGAAACCGACTTAATCCAAAACATATAACTTCTGCAGGAGTGGAATGAATACTTGTAGATTTGATGGGAGCCGCAAGTCAAGTGACTGACCACAGGTCGGAGACACTTGTCACCTCCCACCGAGTGCAGAAGAGGGGTGGGGGTAGCGAGAACTATGCACCCACCCTAAATGAACACGCATGCTGCCCAACAAACTACTACCCCATTCTTTCATACTTCCACCACTGCTATCTAATGAACTTTTCCTTCACAGTGTGTGTGTGTAAACTCATTAATTTGTCGTTGCAGGGGTCGAATCACAGCTCCTGGTCCCACCTCTTCGCTGGTGGCTACAAGATCCAGTCTCTCCCTGTGTGTGTGTGTGCGTGCGTGTGTGTGTGTGTGTGTGTGTGTGTGTGTGTGTGTGTGTGTGTGTGTGTGCGCGCGCGTGTGTGTGTGTGTGTGTGTGTGTGTACTCGCCTATTTGTGGATGAAGGGGTCGAGTCATAACTCCTGGCCCCACCTCTTCACTGATCGCCACTAGGTCCTCTCTCTCCCTGCTCCATGAACTTTATCAAACCTCATCTCAAAACTATGTGTGGTTCCTGCCTCCACTACGTCACTTTTTAGGCTATTCCACTTCCTGACAACTCCATGGCTACAGATTACTTCCTAATATCCCTTTGACTCATCTGAGTCTTCAACCTCGAATTGTGACTCCTTGTTTCTGTGTCCCATCTCTGGAACATCCTGTCTTTGTCCACCTTGTCAAAGTTGGTCAAAGACAAATACTGTAAGGAGTTGACAAATTCCTTGCAGTATTTTGTGTGTCGTTATCATGTCCCCTCTAACCCTCCTGTCCTTCAGTGTCGTCAGAACAATTTCCCTTAACCTTTCTTCGTAGGACATTCCTCTTAGCTCTGGAATTTGCCTTATTGCAAACCTTTGCACTTTGTCTAATTTCTTGACGTGCTTGACCAGGTGTGGGCTCCAAACTGGCTCTGCATACTCCAGTATGAGACTGACGTACACGGTAAACAGAGTCTTGAACGATTCCTTACTGAGGTACTGGAATGCTATTCTCAGATTTGCCAGGCGCCCATATGCTGCAGCAGTTCTGTAGTTAATGTGTGCCTCAGGAGATGTCCTCGGTATTATATTCGCCCCAAGATTATTTTCCTTGAGTGAGGTTTACAGTCTTTGGCCACCTTGCCTGTACTCTGTCTGCAGTCTTCTTTGCCCTTCCCGGATCTTCATGATTTTGCATTTGGCGGGGTTAAATTCGAGGAGATATTTATTGGTCCAGGTGTCCAGCCTGTTCAGGTCTCTTTGTAATCCTACCTGATCCTCATCTGATTTAATTCTCCTCATTAACTTTACATCATCTGCAAACAGGGACACTTCTGAGTCTATCACTTCCATCATGTCATTCATATATACCAAAAATAGCACTGGTCCTAGGACTGACCCCTGTGGAACCCCGATCGTCACAGGCGCCCACTCTGACACCTCGTCACGTACCACGACTCGTTGCCTCCCTGTCAGGTATTCTCTGATCCATTGCAGTGCCCTTCCTGTTATATGTGCCTGATCCTCTAGCTTTTGCACTAATCTCTTGTTAGGAACTGTGTCAAAAGACTTGCAGTACAAGAAAATACAGTCTACCCACCCCTCTCCTGTTTTACTTCTGTTACCTTGCCATAAAACTCCAATAGATTTGTGACACAGGATTTTCCTTCCCTGAATTCATGCTAGTTGTCGTTTATAAGCTTGTTCCATTCTAGGTGCTCCATCACACTTCTCCTGATAATCTTCTCTTTGACTTTGCATACTATCCACGTCAGTGACACTGGTCTGTAGTTTAGTGCCTCGTGTCTGTCTCCTTTCTTAAAAATGGGGACTACATTTACCGTTTTCCATACCGCAGGTATTTGCCCAGTTTCAATGGATGTGTTGAAAATTGTTGTTAGTGGCACACACAGCGTCTCTGCTCACTCTCCCAGTCCCACCGCCATTGAGGTATCAAGTTCATTTAGCAGCTTCTTCACCTTCTCGGTTGTGTGTATCTCATCCAGCACTTGTTGGTATATCCCTTGTTGGTGTATCCCCTTGTTCTGATTTTCAAGAATTCTTTCTGTCCCCACTGCCTTGTGGGCTCCCCACTTTCCTTCCTCAGCCTGATTACTTGGTCCTTGACTGTTGTCTTCCTCCTGATGTGGCTATACAGCAGCTTCGGGTTAGATTTGATTTTCGTACTGTCGTTGGGCCTCCCTCCTTATCTGCGCATACTCGTTTTTGGCTCTTCGATTTATCTCTTTATTTACCTGGGTCCTTTGTAATCTGTATTCTTTTCCTTCTCTAGCACACTTAGCTTTTCCCTCCCTACACCTTTGGATAAACCAAGGGCTCGTTCTGGTCTTCCTATTAGTTCTGTTGCTTTGGAAACAAACCTCTGCCTCCTTGCATTTTGTTGTCACGTAGTACATTTCGTTTACTGATTTTCCTACCAATTCTTTTTCCAACTGAACCTCCTGCAGGAAGTTCCTTATACCTTTGTAGTTTGGCTTCTCCCATCCTACTCCTGTTACCCTTTCCACTTGTAACTCTACTATGTATTCAAGGCTCAGAACCACGTGATCACTAGCTCTGAGGAGCCTTTCATATGTAATGTTCTTGATGTAGGTGCTATTCAGGGTGAATACGAGGTCCAGTCTTGCTGGTTCATCCTCACCTCTCTCTCTGAAAGTGTCCCTAACATGTTGATACATGAGGCTTTCCAGTACCACATCCATCATCTTGGCTCTCCATGTTTCAGGACCCTCATGGCTCCAGGCTTCCTCAATCAATTTCCTTGTGATTAAAATACCCATAACTGTGTGTGTGTGTGTGTGTGTGTGTGTGTGTGTGTGTGTGCTCGCCTAGTTGTGGTTGCAGGGATCGAGTCACTGCTCCTGGCCCAGCCTCTTCACTGGTAGCTACTATGTCACTGTCCCTGCTCCATAAGCTTTATCATACCTCTTCTTAAAGATATGTATTTATCCTGCCTTCATTATATCACTTCCCAGACTTTTATTTCCTGACAACTCTGTAAGTGAAGACATACTTCCTAACATCAGTGTGACTCATCTGAGTCTTCAACTTCCAACTGTGACCCCTTGTGGCTGTGTCCCATCTCTGGAACATCCTGTCTCTGTCCACCTTGTCGATTCCTCTCAGTATTTTATATGTCGCTAACATATCCCCCTATCTCTCCTGTTGGTCAGTGTCGTCTCTCCCTTAGCTTCGGGACTAGTCTTATTGCAAACCTTTGCTACATGCTACAATATGTCCTCGGATCAAGGTAAAACACCTAGCTCTGCTGGGTTCTTGGTTCTTGTAGGATTGCGTGGTCATGTGGGTTAAAATGCCATGTGTGATTTTTCGCTCACCATGAAGCGGGCCAAAAGGACATGGGTTCGAATCCTCGGCTAGCCGCAGTGTTGTTACTGATTCAATACCACTCGTTGGTGAGAAGCCACGATGGTGCTTGAAATTTCACTATTCAATATATATATATATATATATATATATATATATATATATATATATATATATATATATATATATATATATATATATATATATATATATATATATGTACACATATATATACATATATATATACATATATATATATACATATATATTACACACACACACAATTCTTAGCTTTATGAGAAATACTGTAGAAGGGAAAACCGGGTCGTTGAAGGCGCGTTACTAAGTTTTGGACTTCACAAGAAAATCTGTTGCAAAGTTCCTAGACAACACTGTGGCTTCAGAAAGTTCCAGACTGCAAAAATCCGCCAGAATGAGCTCCATTCTGGTTTATTTTTGCTCTCAGGTGAGAAGAAAATCCTCCACACTGTTATGTTTTACTTAAGACGAAACAATTGTTAAAGGCAGCGAGCACTGCTGGAAGGCAGCGAGCACTGCTGGAAGGCAGCGAACACTGCTGGAAGGCAGCGAGCACTGCTGGAAGGCAGCGAGCACTGCTGGAAGGCAGCGAGCACTGCTGGAAGGCAGCGAACACTGCTGGAAGGCAGCGAACACTGCTGGAAGGCAGCGAACACTGCTGGAAGGCAGCGAGCACTGCTGGAAGGCAGCGAGCACTGCTGGAAGGCAGCGAACACTGCTGGAAGGCAGCGAGCACTGCTGGAAGGCAGCGAGCACTGCTGGAAGGCAACGAACACTGCTGGAAGGCAGCGAGCACTGCTGGAAGGCAACGAACACTGCTGGAAGGCAACGAACACTGCTGGAAGGCAACGAACACTGCTGGAAGGCAGCGAGCACTGCTGGAAGGCAGCGAGCACTGCTGGAAGGCAGCAAGCACTGCTGGAAGGCAACGAACACTGCTGGAAGGCAGCGAGCACTGCTGGAAGGCAGCGAGCACTGCTGGAAGGCAGCGAGCACTGCTGGAAGGCAGCGAGCACTGCTGGAAGGCAGCGAGCACTGCTGGAAGGCAGCGAGCACTGCTGGAAGGCAGCGAGCACTGCTGGAAGGCAGCGAGCACTGCTGGAAGGCAGCGAGCACTGCTGGAAGGCAGCGAGCACTGCTGGAAGGCAGCGAGCACTGCTGGAAGGCAGCGAGCACTGCTGGAAGGCAGCGAGCACTGCTGGAAGGCAGCGAGCACTGCTGGAAGGCAGCAAGCACTGCTGGAAGGCAACGAACACTGCTGGAAGGCAGCGAGCACTGCTGGAAGGCGGCGAGCACTGCTGGAAGGCAGCGAACACTGCAAACGAACACTGCTGGAAGGCAGCGAGCACTGCTGGAAGGCAGCGAGCACTGCTGGAAGGCAGCGAGCACTGCTGGAAGGCAGCGAACACTGCTAGAAGGCAACGATCACTGCTGGAAGGCAACGAACACTGCTGGAAGGCAACGAACACTGCTGGAAGGCAGCGAGCACTGCTGGAAGGCAGCGAGCACTGCTGGAAGGCAGCGAGCACTGCTGGAAGGCAGCGAGCACTGCTGGAAGGCAGCGAGCACTGCTGGAAGGCAGCGAACACTGCTGGAAGGCAGCGAGCACTGCTGGAAGGCAGCGAGCACTGCTGGAAGGCAGCGAGCACTGCTGGAAGGCAGCGAACACTGCTGGAAGGCAGCGAGCACTGCTGGAAGGCAGCGAGCACTGCTGGAAGGCAGCGAGCACTGCTGGAAGGCAGCGAGCACTGCTGGAAGGCAGCGAGCACTGCTGGAAGGCAGCGAGCACTGCTGGAAGGCAGCGAGCACTGCTGGAAGGCAGGGAGCACTGCTGGAAGGCAGGGAGCACTGCTGGAAGGCAGCGAGCACTGCTGGAAGGCAGGGAGCACTGCTGGAGCACTGCTGGAAGGCAACGAGCACTGCTGGAAGGCAGCGAACACTGCTGGAAGGCAGCGAACACTGCTGGAAGGCAGCGAGCACTGCTGGAAGGCAGCGAGCACTGCTGGAAGGCAACGAGCACTGCTGGAAGGCACTGCTGGAAGGCAGCGAACACTGCTGGAAGGCAGGGAGCACTGCTGGAAGGCAGGGAGCACTGCTGGAAGGCAGCGAGCACTGCTGGAAGGCAGCGAGCACTGCTGGAAGGCAGGGAGCACTGCTGGAAGGCAGGGAGCACTGCTGGAAGGCAGCGAGCACTGCTGGAAGGCAGGGAGCACTGCTGGAAGGCAGCGAGCACTGCTGGAAGGCAGGGAGCACTGCTGGAAGGCAGGGAGCACTGCTGGAAGGCAGGGAGCACTGCTGGAAGGCAGCGAGCACTGCTGGAAGGCAGGGAGCACTGCTGGAAGGCAGGGAGCACTGCTGGAAGGCAGGGAGCACTGCTGGAAGGCAGCGAGCACTGCTGGAAGGCAGCGAGCACTGCTGGAAGGCAACGAACACTGCTGGAAGGCAGCGAGCACTGCTGGAAGGCAGCGAGCACTGCTGGAAGACAGCGAGCACTGCTGGAAGGCAGCGAACACTGCTGGAAGGCAGCGAGCACTGCTGGAAGGCAGCGAGCACTGCTGGAAGGCAGCGAACACTGCTGGAAGGCAGCGAGCACTGCTGGAAGGCAACGAGCACTGCTGGAAGGCAGCGAACACTGCTGGAAGGCAGCGAACACTGCTGGAAGGCAGGGAGCACTGCTGGAAGGCAGCGAGCACTGCTGGAAGGCAACGAGCACTGCTGGAAGGCAACGAGCACTGCTGGAAGGCAGCGAACACTGCTGGAAGGCAGCGAGCACTGCTGGAAGGCAACGAGCACTGCTGGAAGGCAGCGAGCACTGCTGGAAGGCAACGAGCACTGCTGGAAGGCAGCGAGCACTGCTGGAAGGCAGCGAGCACTGCTGGAAGGCAGCGAGCACTGCTGGAAGGCAGGGAGCACTGCTGGAAGGCAGCGAGCACTGCTGGAAGGCAGCGAGCACTGCTGGAAGGCAGCGAGCACTGCTGGAAGGCAGCGAGCACTGCTGGAAGGCAGCGAGCACTGCTGGAAGGCAGCGAGCACTGCTGGAAGGCAGGGAGCACTGCTGGAAGGCAGGGAGCACTGCTGGAAGGCAGCGAGCACTGCTGGAAGGCAGCGAGCACTGCTGGAAGGCAGCGAGCACTGCTGGAAGGCAGCGAGCACTGCTGGAAGGCAGCGAACACTGCTGGAAGGCAGCGAACACTGCTGGAAGACAGCAAACATTCCTAGAAGGCAGCGAGCACTGCTGGAAGGCAGCGAGCACTGCTGGAAGGCAGCGAGCACTGCTGGAAGGCAGCGAGCACTGCTGGAAGGCAGCGAACACTGCTGGAAGGCAGCGAGCACTGCTGGAAGGCAACGAGCACTGCTGGAAGGCATCGAACACTGCTGGAAGGCAGCGAACACTGCTGGAAGGCAGCGAACACTGCTGGAAGGCAGCGAACACTGCTGGAAGGCAGCGAACACTGCTGGAAGGCAGCGAACACTGCTGGAAGGCAGCGAACACTGCTGGAAGGCAGCGAACACTGCTGGAAGGCAGGGAACACTGCTGGAAGGCAGCGAACACTGCTGGAAGGCAGGGAGCACTGCTGGAAGGCAGCGAACACTGCTGGAAGACAGCAAACATTCCTAGAAGGCAGCGAACATTGCTGGAAGGCAGCGAGCACTGCTGGAAGGCAGCGAGCACTGCTGGAAGGCAGCGAACACTGCTGGAAGGCAGCGAACACTGCTGGAAGGCAGCGAACACTGCTGGAAGGCAGGGAACACTGCTGGAAGGCAGCGAACACTGCTGGAAGGCAGCGAACACTGCTGGAAGGCAGCGAACACTGCTGGAAGGCAGCGATCACTGCTGGAAGGCAGCGAACACTGGTAGAAGGCAGCGAACACTGGTAGAAGGCAGCGAACACTGCTGGAAGGCAGCGAACACTGCTGGAAGGCAGCGAACACTGCTGGAATGCAGCGAACACTGCTGGAAGGCAGCGAACACTGCTGGAAGGCAGCGAACACTGCTGGAAGGCAGCGAACACTGCTGGAAGGCAGCGAACACTGCTGGAAGGCAGCGAACACTGCTAGAAGGCAGCGAACACTGCTGGAAGGCAGCGAGCACTGCTTTAAGGCAGCGAGCACTGCTGGAAGGCAGCGAACACTGCTGGATGGCAGCGAACACTATTCCCACTGGATCTCTCTTGTAATACTCTTTGTACTGGGATTTCTTAAGTAAAATAGAATGCATTTTTGGGTGTGTAAATTTACTGTGCTGCTGCGACCTCCATTAATCCTTGACCTGGTCTGCCCTGGGATAGTATCCTTGACCTGGTCTGCCCTGGGATAGTATCCTTGACCTGGTCTGCCCTGGGATAGTATCCTTGACCTGGTCTGCCCTGGGATAGCATCCTTGACCTGGTCTGCCCTGGGATAGTATCCTTGACCTGGTCTGCCCTGGGATAGTATCCTTGACCTGGTCTGCCCTGGGATAGTATCCTTGACCTGGTCTGCCCTGGGATAGTATCCTTGACCTGGTCTGCCCTGGGATAGCATCCTTGACCTGGTCTGCCCTGGGATAGTATCCTTGACCTGGTCTGCCCTGGGATAGTATCCTTGACCTGGTCTGCCCTGGGATAGTATCCTTGACCTGGTCTGCCCTGGGATAGTATCCTTGACCTGGTGGGATAGTATCTGCCTGGACCTGGTCTGCCCTGGGATAGTATCCTTGACCTGGTCTGCCCTGGGATAGTATCCTTGACCTGGTCTGCCCTGGGATAGTATCCTTGACCTGGTCTGCCCTGGGATAGTATCCTTGACCTGGTCTGCCCTGGGATAGTATCCTTGACCTGGTCTGCCCTGGGATAGTATCCTTGACCTGGTCTGCCATGTATCCTTGGATAGTAGCCTAGACCTGGTCTGCCCTGGGATAGTATCCTTGACCTGGTCTGCCCTGGGATAGTATCCTTGACCTGGTCTGCCCTGGGATAGTATCCTTGACCTGGTCCCTGCCTTGACCTGGTCTGCCCTGGGATAGTATCCTTGACCTGGTCTGCCCTGGGATAGTATCCTTGACCTGGTCTGCCCTGGGATAGTATCCTTGACCTGGTCTGCCCTGGGATAGTATCCTTGACCTGGTCTGCCCTGAGATAGTATCCTTGACCTGGTCTGCCCTGGGATAGTATCCTTGACCTGGTCTGCCCTGGGATAGTATCCTTGACCTGGTCTGCCCTGGGATAGTATCCTTGACCTGGTCTGCCCTGGGATAGTATCCTTGACCTGGTCTGCCCTGGGATAGTATCCTTGACCTGGTCTGCCCTGGGATAGTATCCTTGACCTGGTCTGCCCTGGGATAGTATCCTTGACCTGGTATGCCCTGGGATAGTATCCTTGACCTGGTCTGCCCTGGGATAGTATCCTTGACCTGGTCTACCCTGGGATAGTATCCTTGACCTGGTCTGCCCTGGGATAGTATCCTTGACCTGGTCTGCCCTGGGATAGTATCCTTGACCTGGTCTGCCCTGGGATAGTATCCTTGACCTGGTCTGCCCTGGGATAGTTCTTAGCAAGACTTAACTCTGTTGGTGCTTATGATGGGTTTATCACACTGACTTTCCTTAGTCATTTGTAACTACGTCGGTAGTGTCAACTACGATATTGTGATGCAATCTTTCTGCTGTTGAGCAATTTAGTAAATTTTGTGTATTCATCACGCAGGTCAATATAATCCTTGCAGTACTGACACGGTCGCTGAGTTCAACAAACCTTATGGCTATTTCACCCTGACGGGTACAAGAGGATGAGGCGGTGTATGTTTTCTTCAGTGGATAGAACACTGGGTAAAACATAACATAAGAACATAAGAACATAAGAAAGGAGGAACACTGCAGGAGGCCTGTTGGCCCATACTAGGCAAGTCCTTTACAATTCATCCCACTAACAAAACATTTGCCCAACCCAATTTTCAATGCTATCCAAGAAATAAGCTCTGATGTGCAAGTCCCACTCAAATCCAACCCCTCCCACTCACGCTGAATGACCCATGTGGGTCATTCAGCGTAAGACGTAGTGGATTATTATCATTATCAAAGAAAGCACTAAACTGACAAGGGTCATACAGCGCTGTGGGGCAGAAAATAATGCTGCGGCTATAAACAGCTAGGTGGAGTGGGGATCAGAGGTGAGGAGAGGAAAGGGCTTTAAGGGACGCTAGGGGTTATGTGTCAAAGTTCGTATAGTAAGGCAGATGCTGACAAAGTCAAAAAGTGATCGTAAGTCAAAGGCAGTGCCGTCTGCAAGAAGGAAAAGCAAGGTAAGAGCAGTAGGGTGGCAGCGTTGGTGAAGGTAAATCCTGTGAGCTCGCTGGTAAACCGGACAGTCCACGAGAAAGTGAAGAACTGATTTAGGGACCCGACAAACTTCACAGACAGGAATAGGGTGTCGTTCCATGAGATACCCATGGGTAAGGCGAATATGGCCAATGCAGAGATGGGAGAGTGAAGTCTCCCGAGTACTGAAACAGTGGTAAGATGGCCACGAACCTAAAAACGGTTTAATAGAGTGCAGTTTGTTATGGTGCATGTTCGACCACTGTTGTTGCCAACGGCAACGAAGATGGGCAGAGATGACTGAAAAATAGTCCCTGAACGGGATACCTCTATCGGAAACCGGAGGACCACGTGCAGCTGACCTTGCAGCAGCATCCGACTGTTTATTGCCCTGCGCATCAACATGTACAGGGACCCAACAGAAAACAACATCTTTGTTTTTGCTAGCCACTCTGTTCAACCAAAGTTGAATACGAAGGGCCAGTGGATGAGGGGAATCAAATTGTTTAATAGTTTGTAAAGCGCTGAGGGAATCTGAAATGATCACAAACGCCGAAGGAGACATATATGTAATACAGAGAAGCGCTATGAGGATGGCATACATCTCGGCGGTAAAAATACTTGCCGAGTCTCACAAATGATCCGGGACATAATCATCAGGGAACACCGCCTCTCAACACTGTCAGAAGATTTAGAACCATCTGTATAAACGGCGATGGCCTGAGCATGCGACCGGAAGTGATAGACAGAGAGAGAGAGAGAGAGAGAGAGAGAGAGAGAGAGAGAGAGACAGATTATTATTATTATAATCAAAAGAAGCGCTAAGCCACAAGGGCTATACAGTGCTGCAGGGCAGGAAGGAAGCGAGGGCATCAGGTGGCAAAAGGGAGATGGACGAGTAATAGGTTACGGATAATAGCTGGGCAGTGGATGGTGAAAGGGTAAAGGGCAGCAAGAGACTGAGCTAGAAAGGGCTGAGGGGAGTGGAGTAAATCAGTCGTTGTCAAGAAGTCAATAAGAGAGTCAGGATTAAAGGAGGGCCCATCAGCAAGAAGGGAAGGTAAAGAGAGAGTAGTAGAACGAAGACAACGTTGGAGGTAAATTCTGCGTGCACGTTGATAGAGAGGGCAGTCTAACAGAATGTGGCTAATCGATACTGGAACTTGACACTGCTCACAGAGAGGAACAGGGTGCCTCTCCATGAGATACCCATGAGTAAGACGAGTGTGGCCAATGCGAAGGCGGGAGAGAGTGGTCTCCCAACCTCGGCACTGATGACAAGAAGACGGCCAATAACCTGTGCTCGGTTTAATAGAATGAAGTTTTTTACCAAGCAGAGTTGACCAACGTTGTTGCCAACTGGTGTGAAGGTGGGTAGCTATTGTAGCAAAATAGTCCAGAAATGGAACACCTCTATAGGAAATTGGTAGGTCATGTACTGCTGACCGCACAGCAGTGTCTGCCTGTTCATTGCCCTGTACGTCGACATGACCAGGGACCCAACAAAAACAATATCTTTATTCTTGGTAGAGATACGACATAGCCAAAGTTGGATACAGAGAACTAAGGGGTGAGATGTATCAAATTTTCGTATAGCCTGTAGAGCACTAAGGGAGTCTGAGACTACCACAAATGATGACACAGGCATAGATGCGATACGAATAAGTGCTGCAAGAATGGCATACAATTCAGCAGTAAAAATGCTAGCCGAAGATAGTAAATGCCCCCGCACAATGCTGTCCGGAAACACTGCTGCGAATCCGACGCCGTCTAAAGACTTAGAGCCATCTGTGTACACAGCTATGGCATGAGAATGAGAGTGGAAGTGATCAAGAAAAAGAGAGCGGGAAGCCACCGTAGGCAGTTGGGCTTTCGAGCAAGGGAGTGAGAAGGAACAGACCCGAACAGCTGGAACTTCCCAGGGGGGTAGGGAAAAGTGAGATGCTACATGAACATATAAAGGTGGTAACTGAAGGGAAGACAAGAGTGAATGTAAGCAAAGAGAAAAGGGACGGAGCAAACAGGGGCGGCAAACAAATAATGAATGTCTACTAATATCGGTGACCATTCTATAAATGGAAGGATTGTGGAGATCGTGAGAGCATACATAGTAGCGAAGGCAATGGGCATCACGGCGATCAGACAAGGATGGAACATTCGCTTCTGCATAGAGGCTCTCAACAGGGAAGAGCGAAAAGCACCAAGGCATAAACGTAATCCTTGATGATGGATGGGGTTAAGGCTAGAGAGAGTAGCAGGAGAGGCCGCCGAATAAATCTGGTCACCATAATCGAGTTTCGATAAAACGAGGGCTGAATGTAGGCGAAGCAGAGTTCGACGATCAGCTCCCCAGGAAAGATGAGCAAGGGTTTTAAGAAGGTTTAGCCGGCTGTTACAAGTTGCCTTCAGAGAGGTAATGCGAGGTTTCCAGGATAACCTACGGTCAAAGAGAAGGCCTAGAAACCTGACTGTATCACGTTCGGGGATACGGGAGCCATAGAGATACAAAGGATGATCGGAGATGACAGAGCGTTTAGTGAAAGTAATTTGGTGAGTTTTGGTACTGGAAAATTTAAATCCATGCGTGGTGGCCCAAGTGGAAACACGGTCGACCGCATGCTGGAGAGAAACTGCAATGAGATGAGAGTCAGCGCCTGCACAAGCAATAGTGAAGTCATCAACATAGTGATGACCAAATATTGGGTGGAAGAACAGAGGCCAAATCATTTATAGCTAGGAGAAAAAGTGTTGTGCTCAGAACACATCCCTGAGGGACACCTTCAGCTTGGACGAAGTCCGGGGAAAGCACATTATTGACTCGAACACGGAAGTGTCTGTCAGTTAAAAAGTTCTTAAGGAAGGATGATAGATTGCCTCGGAGGCCTAAGGAGTGGGCTTGGGCCAAAATATTATACCTCCAGGTTGTCATATGCCTTCTCAAGGTCAAAAAATATGGCAATAACTGAGTGATTATTTGCAAAGGCATTACGAACATACGTATCTAAGCGTAGTAAGGGGTCTATGGTAGAACGGCCCTTACGAAAGCCATATTGACTAGCAGAGAGACTGTTGTGCGTCTCTAAATACCACATTAAACGTCGATTTACCAGACGTTCCATCACTTTGCAAACTGCACTAGTAAGAGCGATGGGACGAGAGTGGGAGGCATCATGTCCTGTAGTACCCGGCTTGCGGAAAGGGAGAACAATGGCAGATTTCAACAGCTGTGGAAGAACTCCTTGTGCCCAAATAAGATTGAAGAGGTGTAAGAGGACTACAAGGGCTGACTGATGTAAATGTTGTAACATACGAATATGAATGTCGTCAGGTCCAGCTGTTGATGATCGGCAAACTGAGTGTGTTGCCTCCAGTTCCTGAAGTGTAAAAGGCACATTATACTGTTCTTCTCTGAGAGAAGAAAAATCCAAGGGTACTAACTCTCTGGCAGACTTTGAGGAAAGAAACGAGGGGCATAGATGGAGCCCCCGGGAAATACGGACCAGACGAGTGCCAATTTCAACGGCAACGTCAAGAGGGTTTGCTACATCAATACCGGCGACCCGTAGAACAGGAGCCGGGTCAGGAGAGTGTTTACCACTAAATTTCCTCACTTTTTTTTCCAGACTGCACTCATAGAGGAAGCAGAGGTGATGGTGGAAGCATAGTCTCGCCAGCAAGTGCATTTACCACCACGAATGACACGGCGAGCGATCGCACGCTTCTGCTTAAAATCAAGAAGTCTCTCATTGGTTCTATTGTATCGGTACCTGCCCCATGCAGCACGTTTCAAACGTACTGCACGAGCACAAGCAGGAGACCACCAAGAAACGCACTTCTGAGAATGCCTGCCTGAGGTTTGGGGTATAGAATGAGAAGCTGCAGTATAAACTGACGTCGAGAAAAGGTGTAGGAGCTCATCAATGGAGGATGAAGAAGGAACCTCACTAAAAGCAGTGAGTTGTGAGTAAAGGTCCCAATTTGCCCGATCAAATTGCCAGCGAGGGCTACGGAAAGGTGGTGAATATGAAAGAGAAGTATGAATGATTGGAAAATGATGGCTGTCATATAAGTCCGATAGAACAGACCAGGTGAAGTCTAGTGCAGTGATAGATAGAGTATGAGTACGAGGATCAAAATGGGTGGGAGTACCCGTATTTAAAACATGGAGGGGGTGAGAGGCGAGAAAAGCCTCCAACTGGATGCCACGTGAGTCACAATGAGACCCCCCAGAGGAAATGGTGGGCATTAAAATCACCAAGTAACAGAAATGGTGGTGGTAAGGATGAAACTAGAAAGGCAAAATCTGGGATAGAAAATGCTCGAGAAGGAGAGAGATATAAAGAACATATTGTAAACCACTTATTCAAGTGGATACGGGCTGCAGTGTAATGCAGCGAGGTGTGGAAAATAGTTGACAGTACGGAATATCATTGCATAGAAGAAGGGCGCTTTCATTAAAGGTCCCATCTGAGAAAGGATCCGAAGAATACAATAAATTATAGCCTGAGATAGGTTGGAAAACAGCTGAGTGTAATTTTGGTTCTTGCGAGCAAGCACCAAACCTGGAAAGCAACATCTGAAGCTCACCCCTATTACCCCTGAGGCCGCAGATATTCCACTGTAAATAGGCCATGATTGGCAATGAAGAAAATACCAGGAATCCGTAGGGAAGGGCACCTACGGACTAGAGGGGTTAGAAAAGTCAATGTGTGGTGGCACTGGAAGACGTTGAAGCAGTGAAGGAACAGAGTGTTGCAAAGAATGGAGTTGTGAAGATGGAGGAGAGGGAAGAGAAGGAACAGGAGGTGAATCAGTGTCCATTGAAGGTTTAGTCTCTGCAATATATTCTGAAATGGCTTCAAGTGTTTCTGAATTCAAAGATGTATGGAAGACAATATTGGAAGTAGAAGAAGGAGGGTGAGTAAAGATTGGGACAGTAATGGACTGTACCAAAGTAGAGGGGGACGAAAGAGTGTAGGGGACTGGAGATGAAGTGTGGGGGGGGGGACAGAAGTGGCAGAAACTTGGGAGGTGGTAGAAGAGGGAGAAACTTGGGAGGGGACAGGGGTGGAAGGCATAGTACGAGGAGGAGGGTGAACCTCCACACTTGTAATAGAGCCAGAGAGAGGGGAAGAACTAGGCACAGAGACTGGAAAGGTAAAGTGTGGACGTGGAAGAAGGGAAGGAAGGGGCAAAGAAGATTTGAGCAATGTGGATTTTTTGGACTTCTCAGAGGTAGAGGGGCGATTGGTATAAGGTGTCGTACGAGGTCTTGTCGATACTGGGGCTTGTGAGGAAGGACGCGAAGATGTGAGAACAGACTGAGTTGTAGTCGGGAAGTCAGAGCCAAGGACAGCAAAAGGATTAGATGCCGGAGTGGCTATGGGAGGGGTAATAACAGAGGAGGCTGCAGAAGATGGAACCCCAGAAGTGGGGTGATGTTTTGAAACATGAGAATAAGAAACACGAGGTAGTCTTCCTTGGAGGCGTAGATGAGTAACTGCCATAGCATAAGGGAGACCTTCGGCCTCTTTGAGGCAATGGATTTCGCGCTCATTTAAGTAGACCTGGCAATGGCGGGAGTACGAAGGGTGAGCTTCATTACAATTAAGGCAAGATGGAGGTTGACTGCAAGATGTATTAGAATGGTCGTCGGCACCACAGACTAGGCATTTGGCTATAGATCTGCAATATTTCGCTTGGTGACCCAAACTCCAGCAATTTCTACACTGTTGCAGCGTAGGGATCACCTTTCGAACTTGTAACCTATGTCCTGCGGCATAAACAGAGGATGGGAGTTCTCGGCTGTCGAAAGTTAATCGAGCCACATTGCAAGGGTAACGTCTCCGCCCACGGGCAGGAAGGACATAAGTGTCGACTTTGAGGATTGGGAGATCCTGGAGTTCCAGCTGCTCAAGAATGTCATTGCCACGTGACTGGAAATTCTGTTGGACTATGGTATGGGGCAGAATGACAGTACCACCAAAAGAATTGAGAGAATGATGTTTTTCAATAGTGATAGGAGTAGTATCGATATGCAAAAGGAGAGAAAGATCATGAGCTTAGGCAGCATTCTGGACAGTGACGATGCGCATACCACTCTTGAGAGCATGAAATGAAATATCTCTACCAACATGACGCAGGAGCGCTTTGCCAATACTATAGTCAGAAAGATAGGCAGAAGAAGAAGTCGGTCTTAAAGTAAAGCATTTAGTCCATTGTTTGGTCCGAAACTGAGCGTGGAGAGGGAGTGCATAACGTGTCGGTCTTTTCCGAGTAGAATGGGAAGGTAACGAAGGAACATCATCAGGAGATTGACGTTGGCGTTTAGGAGTAGGACCAGAGTTGATCCATAGTGAAACGGGCTGGCGATTCGAAAATTGCCATACCGTAGAGGGAGAGGCCGGAAGCATAGTCAAAGGAGAGCGGAGGTCAGACAAATCGAAGGAGTCAGTCAAAGCCCCGGTACATGAAGCAGGTGAAGAAACCACACCAGCAAGAGGTACAAGGGCATCAGGAGTGTCCGAAGAGTGGTCTAAAAACAAGGCAGGGTCAGAATCGGGTGCGGTATCAAGAAGGCCCGGGGATAGTGGGTTCATGGATTGGGTTCTCCATGGTTAGGTTACTCCTTTGCTTTTTGTTTTTAAGAAAAAAAAGAAAGAAAAGAAAATAAAAAGAAAAAAAAGAATAAAAAAAGGGGGGAGCGGGGAGGAATAGTTCCCAAGAGGAATGAAAGGGCCAGAAATCTCCCTCTGCACCCAAGAGGACCTCAGCACCGCTAGTAGCGCAGATGAAGCATGGAACCCTTGCCATACCCTACCCTTCATGCCAGTAAACCAGCAGTCTGGGATAGCAACCTCACATCTGGCGAGCTACCTCGGTGGACAAAAGAGAGGGGCGGCCGGATATCCACTACAAAGCATACCTCCTTTGGCCACCACCCCCAGAAAGACACCCAAAGCTACACTCTGGGATACCGGAGAGGGATCGAGACATCCCCAGGCTATCCAGATTCCACAGCAAACTACGCCACTGCCAAGAACCTCAATGGAATGGGATGGACCCTGGTATCCTTTCCCCTATCTAGGAACTAGCGCGCCTGTGGGAGAAATCCCAAAGGCCAAAAAGAGGAAGGGCAAAAGGGAGGGGTGGGGAGGAGGAGGAGGAAAGGAAAAAGGGGAGGATGGGATAGGGAAGGGGGGATTGGGGGATAATTAGGTTCGGTCTGAGGAAGGAGACCGACAGGTCTAATTCCTCAGAACAAGAGCCTCTTCACCACAACAAGGAGCCCCCCTTGAAGAGGAGAGAGACAGAGAGACAGAGAGACAGAGAGACAGAGAGACAGAGAGACAGAGAGACAGAGAGAGAGAGAGAGACAGACAGACAGACAGACAGAGAGACAGACAGACAGACAGAGAGAGACAGAGACAGAGACGGACACAGCAGTAGGTAGGAGAGGTTTGGTGCACGGCAGTAGGGAAGAACGGCAAGGGCACTGAACAAATAACTGGCTCCTACTAACATCGGAGACCAACCTATACATAGAAGGAACACAAAGGTCATGAGAGCGGACAAAGTAATGAACGACGATCGGCTAAGAAAGGAACATTAGCCTCAGCATAGAGGTTTTCAACAGGGGATGAACGAAAGGCACCAAGGCATAAACGTAGACCCTGATGTTGAAGGGGGTCTAACTTAGAAAGAGTTGTAGAAGCCACAGAATACACTTGGTCGCCATAATCCAGCTTGGGCAAGACTAGCTGGGAATGCAAACGGAGGAGAGTCAAGCGAACTGCTCCCCATGAACGATGCGCAGGAATTTTAAGGAGATTCCGCCGACCATGGCAAGCTGCCTTCAAAGAGGAAATGTGAGGGCTCCATGTCAACCGGCGATCGAATAGAAGGTCAAGAAATTTGACCATATCATATTCTGGGATATGTGAGCCATGTAAATACAATGAAATAACTGGGACAAGAGGACGTCTAATGAAGGTAATGAAATGGGTTTTCGCACTAGAAAATTTAAATCTATGAAAAGTGGACCAATGGGTAACACAGTCAATCGCATCCTGAAGGGAGGCCGCTACCAAGCGATAGTCAGCACCTGTGTAAGTTATAGCAGTGTCATCTACATAAAATGACGACCAAATATGCGCTGGAAGAATGAAAGGTAGGTCATTTATAGCTAAGAGAAAAAGGGTAGTGCTAAGGACACAACCTTGTGGGACTCCCTCATTCTGAACAAAGTCTGAGGACGCGAAAATGTCTCTCAGATAAAAAAGGCATCAAGGAATGTCGGTAGATTACCGCAGAAGCCTAAGGAGTGAGCCTGGGCTAAGATGTTATACCTCCAAGTGGAGTCATATGCCTTTTCAAGATCAAAAAATACTGCTAGGACGGAGCGTTTATTAGCAAATGCTTTTCACACACGCGTATCTAAGTGGAGCAAGGGGGTCTAAAGTAGAGCAGCCCTTGCGGAAGCCATATTGGCGAGGAGAAAGACTATTGTGAGTCTCTTAATACAATATTAGATGTCTATTCACCAATCGTTCCATCACCTTGCTGACTACACCAGTCAGAGCAATGGGATGATAGTGAGAGGTATCAAGCCCCGAGGTGCCTGGTTTGTGAAACAGTACTACAATGACAGATTTTCGTTGCTGAGGGAGAACCCCTCACGTTCAAACAAGATTGAAAAGATGCAAAAGGGCTATAACGGCTGTAGAATGCAGATGTTGTAGCATACTGACATGAATATCATAGGGCCCAGCTGCTGATGACCGGCAAGCAGATAGTGATTGCTCCCTGGCAGACTTAGAAGCGAGAAATGAGGAACAGAGGTGACGCCCTTGGGAGACACGGACAAGATAGTTCCAGATTTCCGTGGCAGTTTCAAGAGGCTCTGCAACACGAACACCAGCATCCTGCAAAACGGGAGCTGGGTCTGGAGTGTACTTGCCACTCAACTTCCGTACCTTCTTCCAAACCGCACACATAGGGAAAGTCGAGGTAACAGTAGAAACGTAGTCTTGCTAACAAGTGTGTTTAGCGTCATGGATGACGTGGTGAGTGACTGTCCTTGCCCACTTAAAATCAAAAAGATGATCTGTGGTCCTATTATATCGATAACAGCCCCCCACAACACGTTTCAGCCTCACTGCATGGGCGCATGACGAAGACCAACAAGGCATCCAAGTCTGAGAATGCCTGCCTGAGGTTCAAGGAATAGAATGTGACGCTGCAGTCAATACTAAGGTCGAAAACTGGTGCACCAGCTCATCAACAGAGGACGAAGAAGGGTCCCCACAGTAAGATGAGAGTACAAGTTCCAATTCGCTCTTTCAAACTGCCAACAGGGGCTACGAGGCAGTCGGGAATATGTAGCAGAAATAAGAATAATAGGAAAGTGATTACTGTCGTGCAAATCCAGGAGAACAGACCAAGCGTAATCAAGGAAAATTGACGAGGAACAGATTGAAAGATCGATGCAAGAGAGAGACTGAGTTCGAGAGTCAAAATAGGTGGGAGCTCCCGTATCTAAAACAAGAAGAGAATGAGAAGTGAGAAGTCTCCATCTGATAGTGATGAATGGTTTTGAAAACCGACAAGTTGAAGAATTGATACACTTATTCAACACATGGGAATCTTTACTGAAGAAACATTTCGCCACACAGTGGCTTCATCAGTCCAATACAAAGTAGAAATGGGTAAGGAGAGGAGAAGTTTGAGATAATCAGTCCCTCAACCTGGAACTGATGTGTTCAGTCCATCACTCTTGTAGAATGATGGACTGAACACATGGACTCCTACAAGAGTGATGGACTGAACACATCAATTCCAGGTTGAGGGACTAATTACCTCAAACTTCTCTCCTTACCCATTACTACTTTGTATTAGACTGATGAAACCACTGTGTGGCGAAACGTTTCTTCAATAATGATTCCCATGTGTTGCATAAGTGTCTCAATTCTTCTCCATCTGATCACCACGAGAGACAGTGGGACCCTCCCCAAAGAGGATGATGAGCATTAGAATTACCTAACAACAAGATGGGCGGTGGCAGGAAGAGATCAAGAACGCAACATCAGAGATACAGAATACATGGGAAGGGGAAAGATGAAGATGCATATCGCTTGTGCAAATAAATATGGGCTGCAGTATAATGCAGCTGAGAACGAACAAAGACCTATTGAAACGGTATACCAACGTGCACAAGACGCATGCATTCATTAACAGTTTCATCAGGTAAGGGATCAGAAGAATGCAACAAGACATAGCCCAAAATGGGACGGATAACTGCTGAACGAACTTTAGGCTCTTGTAACCCGACACATACTGGGGAAAACCGGGAGAGCAACACCTGGAGCTCTCCCCGATTACCATCGAAAATAAGTCATTATTCACAAAAATAAGTATGCTAACAATGATAAGCGATAAGAGCTACGGGCTAGTAGGGTTATGGAAGTCAGTGTTTGGAGGCAACGGAAAGCATGTAAGCATGGTGGAATCAGAATACTGTGAAGGAAAAGATTGCTGCAAGGGTTGTGAAAAATCTGGGGTATAAGGGGGAGCACTGGTGTCCAAAGGTTTCGTCTCTGCAATATAGTCTGAGATAGCATCAAGTGTTTCAGCGGACAGGGAAGATGCCGATACCATGACTTCAGAGACAGATGAGGTAAAGCAAGTAGAGATCGGGGAAACTATGGAGGGAACCAAAGAGGTCTGAGACGGGAGGGGAGTATGAACCAGGAGAGATGTGCCAGAGGGGACAGAAGAGTCCTGAAGTGGAACAGGAGAGGAAGGAGGCTGGAAGAGGACTGGAGGAGAAGTCTCGGGGGGCACAGGAGAAGAGGGGACCACACGAGGGGGTGAACCTCCCCACCTTCGTGTGAGAGTTAGAAAGGGGGTGAGAACTAGGCACTGAGGCCGAAAAGGAGAACTGTTGGGGAATTGTAAGCACTGGAGGAATCCGGAGAGACTTGGGCTTAGGAGGCAGGTTCAACTTCGCAGGTGATAGGTGCAAAGAAAGTACAGGTGTGCGAGGCCTCACAGACTGAGAAAGTAGCAGGCGAGATGAAGTAGAAGTAGGAAGAGGTGTGGAGGGGGGGGTCAGAGGGTAAAACTGCAAAAGAATTAGAGACGGGGTGACCCTGGAAGACATGGCACCACAGGAGCTGATAGACAGGGGGACAGCCAAGGTTGGAGGTCTCCTAGCTACTCTAGAATAAGGAATACGAGGAAGATTCCTCTGAAGGCAAAGCCGAGAGACAGCCATAGCATAAGTAAGGCCTTCACTCTCCATAAGACAACGGATTTCACATTCACTAAGGTAGACCTGACATCAGCGGGGAAAAGTAGGATAAGTTACATTGCAATTAACACAAGTGGGAGGAAAACTGCAAGATGTATCGGCATGATCTGTGGCACTGCAGACTGGGCACTTCACCGCAGACCTGCAGTATATAGCGAGTTGTCCAAAGCGCCAACAATTTCGACACTGTTGGGGTGTAGGGACCACTTTGCAGACCCCTAGGCGATGTCCCGTGATATAAACGGAGGACGGGAGTTCATGGTCGTCAAAGGTTAAGTGGGGATGTTACTGGGAAAGCACCTCTGCCCGAGAGTGGGCAGGACAGGTGTATCCACTTTGAGAATTGGAAGGTCCTGATGGGCAAATTGCTCTAAAATATAATCGCTGCAAGACAGAAAATCGCACTGTACAATGGTACGCGGTAAGACCACCGTACCACTGCAAGAATTGAGAGTAGCGCGCTTGTGAACTGTGACAGGAATGTTTTCAATAGAAATAAGATGGGAAAGATCATGAGCTTGATCTGCATTCTGAACTGTAACAATGCGTGCACCACTCTGAAAGGTAATCAGTTGGAGATGTCGGATGTAGGGAAAAGAATTTGGTCCACCGTGTACTTGTAAACATGGTGTGTATAGAAAGTAGATGTCATGTAGGTCGTTTCTGGAGGGAATGAGCAGAAATAAAAGGACCATCATCGGCAAAGGATCTGGAACATTTAGGTATAGGACCATGGGCGGCCCGACCTGAGACAAGTGGGTGATCCAGTAACCATCGTACTGTATTTGTGGAAGCCGGACGCAGAATTAAAAACGTGCAAGGGGCAGAGGCACTAGAAGAAATGTGCAGAGCCTCAGCACCTGGAGCAGGTAACGAAGCATCACCAGCAGAAGGTACAGGGGTATGGGAAAAATCTGGAGATTGGTCCAGTAACGAAGCCGGGACAGAACAAGAAGTGGTAACATAAAGGGGCCGAGGAGGAGGAGGAGGAGGAGGAGGGGATCATGGCATGAAGACTCCATGATGGTGGCATTTCTTTCTTAATATTATTTAAAAAAAAGAAAGGAAAAAAAGGGACAGCAGAGGGACAGTTACTGGAAGGGAAGGAAGGGCCATAAGTTCCTCCCTTCATCTATGAGGACCTCGAAACCGCTAGTAGCACAGATGCATCGTGTAATCCGTACCATACCCTACCTTTTACACTAGTAAACCAGCGCTCTGGGATAGCAACCTCACATCCACTGAGCCACCTCGGCGGATGAAAGAGAGGGTGGTCAGACACCTACCACAAAGCATACCTCTTTCGGCTCCCACCTCCCAGAACCAACAGGCAGCCTCCAGAGATACACCCGTCACCTGCAGGACACCCTGCCCTATTTCCTGGAAATCCGGGAAGGGAGCAGGGCATCTACAGATGATCCGTATTCCACTGCAAACTACATTACTCTCGTGGGACCCCACGGAGTGGGATGAACCCGAGAACAATTCCCTCTACCTAGAAACCGTAATGCCAGAGTTGAGAATCCCAGAGACAACAAATGGGATTGGGAAAAGGGAGGGTTGGGAGGGGAGATAGGGAAGGATGTGATAGGGAAGGAAGGATTGGGGGGGTAATTAGGTTCGGTATGAGGAAGAAGACCAGAAGGTCTAATTTCTCTGACCAAGAGCCTCTTCACCGCCCCAAGGAGCTCCCCGTGAAGAGGAAGACGTGGTGGAGGCTTAACCTCCGTCTGCTGGGAGCGAGACAGACGCACTTCCTGTGTCCTCACTTCTTACTTATTCAAAGTTATTCTTTTGCATAAGTTATGACTTATTACATGCTCTTTTAATTTACTCCTGGTAAGTAGTATATAGTTACGACGTTGGATATAGCACTATAATTAATCATAATATAAATCTTAAAGTATGGCTGAGACAGGTTAAGCATTTATTGATCAGTCATTTATAAGATGTCACATAAAGTGTATAATATAATCATATAAATGCTAGCACCAGTAACCTCGCAAATATGATCACTAAATAAATGTATCAATAAAAATGAGACATGGTAATATATACATATTTTAATCAGTCACCAGTCTGGTAGTCGATGATGAGACTTGTGAATATGATTCTCAGAGGCATACCGTTCACTACTGTCACCATCATGTATGCAACGTGATTTTTGGATATAACAAGAGTATGCTGCTACCTTATAGTTACACAGTGGGAACAAAAGCTAGCTATATTTCCCTCTCGTATTCCATCACGCAGAATGGTGGTTCATAGACGGAGACGCGGAGTTAAAATCTGTTGCTCTGAGCTGGAAGTCTTCAGTAGGGCGAGGAGGATATTGTCATGTATTTCATTAAGAGTCTACCAGCTACGGGAGCTTCAAAGGTTTCGCTCCAGCTTAGCTGGATTTATTACCACTTGGAAAGTGCTATCTCTTGGGCTAGACTATCCCATGTACTGAAGACATGAAGATTTTATGCAGTTATTTCTATCATGACAGAGTAGGGGGTGACAAGTTATACACGAGAGAGAGGGAAAAGAGAAAGGGTCAGAGGAATGTGTATGTTATGAATTTAACTGAAAACTGAGAAAAAGAGCGAGGGGGGAGGGTGAAATATATTTGAATGATTTAATATGTTAAATTCTTTGTGTTAAATTCCTTATGTTTTACAACGCCATCTATGAATATACTGAACAATCATGACAGCATCACGCATGTCTAAAGTCTACTTTTACTGGGAAATAATCTCCCTCTCTCGTACATACTCTACCCATAGTGATGGGAATGTATAAGATCATAGTGGTACCAACTCTTAAGACAAAGATTAACACACACGTACATATAGCGAATTGAACACAATGGAAATAAGTCACTTTGACTTTTTTTTGGGATTATCCTAGGTAATCTAGGTAACTATGCTGCTATGTATGATAATTTATGTAATTGTACTTATGTGTACCTGTTCCTGAGTGAAATGCAGTTTAAGGTTGCGGTTGGCTGGGTAGGTAAGATATGTCACGTTTAGGAAGAATAATCCTCGTGAGTCTCAGAATAGATCGGTCTCTGGAGCCTTCGCGAGGCTGAATGCCTTTCATAGAATGATTTAATTTTAATCAAGACTTAGGAAGTGAACAACTTAAGATTATATATTTGGTCTCATCTGGCGTACCATTACTGCTCCATCATCCCACCTCAATGGATCGAATAAAATTCTCCTCTAGTGGGCGGTACAGATACCAAAAAATGTTAGAAAGCTGTTAATCCCATACCAACAAGAGGAGTCATAGGCAACTATGTAAGTTGTTCTACATGTATAATATGCACTAAATATGAAATTTTGAAAATAATTATCTGGTGGTCAAATTTTGTAGGCTAGTTTACGTTAAGCATTTTACAGACTTTGTTCATTTACTGACAATAGGCAGGTTTTTTTTTTAATGAAAAGAAATGAAGAACTTTGAAAGTATAGATTTGATTCTGGTTCCCTACTTGGATGAACAAGTATCTGCAAATAAAATTCTCTCCATTAATGGTGTAAATATTGTCCTCAGAGGTTCGAATACTATTAAAACATTTGTAAAAAAAGTGATTCTCAGAAGATACATGTTAGAAACCAATGATTCTGAGCGTCCTTTATACCATCCTAGATACCCTGTACGCACTACACACAATATTAATACTGTATTTCGGTACACACTATAAGAACAGAGAATCAGAGAGTTAAGTTCAGTGATGCAACAACACACAACTGGATGCAACAACACACAACTGGATGCAACAACACACAACTGGATGCAACAACACACAACTGGATGCAACAACACACAACTGGATGCAACAACACACAACTGGATGCAACAACACACAACTGGATGCAACGACACACAACTGGATGCAACAACACACAACTGGATGCAACAACACACAACTGGATGCAACGACACACAACTGGATGCAACAACACACAACTGGATGCAACGACACACAACTGGATGCAACAACACACAACTGGATGCAACGACACACAACTGGATGCAACGGCACAAAACTGGATGCAACGACACACAACTGGATGCAACGACACACAACTGGATGCAACGACACACAACTGGATGCAACAACACACAACTGGATGCAACGACACACAACTGGATGCAACTACACACAACTGGATGCAACGACACACAACTGGATGCAACGACACACAACTCGATGCAACAACACACAACTGGATACAACACACTGGATGCAACAACACACAACTGGATGCAACAACACACAACTGGATGCAACACACTGGATGCAACAACACACAACTGGATGCAACAACACACAACTGGATGCAACACACTGGATGCAACAACACACAACTGGATGCAACAACACACAACTGGATGCAACACACTGGATGCAACAACACACAACTGGATGCAACACACTGGATGCAACAACACACAACTGGATGCAACACACTGGATGCAACAACACACAACTGGATGCAACAACACACAACTGGATGCAACAACACACAACTGGATGCAACACACTGGATGCAACAACACACAACTGGATGCAACACACTTGATGCAACAACACACAACTGGATGCAACAACACACAACTGGATGCAACAACACACAACTGGATGCAACAACACACAACTGGAGGCAACAACACACAACTGGATGCAACAACACAACTGGATGCAACAACACACAACTGGATGCAACAACACACAACTGGATGCAACAACACAACTGGATGAAACAACACACAACTGGATGCAACAACACACAACTGGATGCAACAACACACAACTGGATGCAACAACACACAACTGGATGCAACAACACACAACTGGATACAACACAACTGGATACAACACACTGGATGCAACAACACACAACTGGATGCAACAACACACAACTGGATGCAACACACTGGATGCAACAACACACAACTGGATGCAACACACTGGATGCAACAACACACAACTGGATGCAACAACACACAACTGGATGCAACAACACACAACTGGATGCAACACACTGGATGCAACAACACACAACTGGATGCAACACACTGGATGCAACAACACACAACTGGATGCAACACACTGGATGCAACAACACACAACTGGATGCAACACACTGGATGCAACAACACACAACTGGATGCAACAACACACAACTGGATGCAACAACACACAACTGGATGCAACACACTGGATGCAACAACACACAACTGGATGCAACACACTGGATGCAACAACACACAACTGGATGCAACAACACACAACTGGATGCAACACACTGGATGCAACAACACACAACTGGATGCAACACACTGGATGCAACACACTGGATGCAACAACACACAACTGGATGCAACACACTGGATGCAACAACACACAACTGGATGCAACAACACACAACTGGATGCAACAACACACAACTGGATGCAACACACTGGATGCAACAACACACAACTGGATGCAACACACTGGATGCAACAACACACAACTGGATGCAACAACACACAACTGGATGCAACAACACACAACTGGATGCAACAAACTGGATGCAACACACTGGATGCAACAACACACAACTGGATGCAACACACTGGATGCAACAACACACAACTGGATGCAACACACTGGATGCAACAACACACAACTGGATGCAACAACACACAACTGGATGCAACAACACACAACTGGATGCAACAACACACAACTGGATGCAACACACTGGATGCAACAACACACAACTGGATGCAACACACTGGATGCAACAACACACAACTGGATGCAACACACTGGATGCAACAACACACAACTGGATGCAACACACTGGATGCAACAACACACAACTGGATGCAACACTGGATGCAACAACACACAACTGGATGCAACACTGGATGCAACAACACACAACTGGATGCAACAACACACAACTGGATGCAACAACACACAACTGGATGCAACACACTGGATGCAACAACACACAACTGGATGCAATACAGCTGGATGCAACAACACACAACTGGATGCAACACACTGGATGCAACAACACACAACTGGATGCAACACACTGGATGCAACAACACACAACTGGATGCAACACACTGGATGCAACAACACACAACTGGATGCAACACACTGGATGCAACACACTGGATGCAACAACACACAACTGGATGCAACACACTGGATGCAACAACACACAACTGGATGCAACACACTGGATGCAACAACACACAACTGGATGCAACACTGGATGCAACAACACACAACTGGATGCAACAACACACAACTGGATGCAACAACACACAACTGGATGCAACAACACACAACTGGATGCAACACACTGGATGCAACAACACACAACTGGATGCAATACAGCTGGATGCAACAACACACAACTGGATGCAACACACTGGATGCAACAACACACAACTGGATGCAACACACTGGATGCAACAACACACAACTGGATGCAACACACTGGATGCAACACACTGGATGCAACAAACAACTGGATGCAACACTGGATGGAACAACACACAACTGGATGCAACACTGGATGGAACAACACACAACTGGATGCAACACACTGGATGCAACAACACACAACAGACGAAGCTTAGAGAATCAGTGATAATTAGCAATGATACTAATTTCAATACTATTAATGAGATGGACGAACCTCTTACAAAAATATTTATTCTTAAATCTGACAAACCGTTAAAGTGAGTCCGAGGCCTTTGTAGATTTTATACTGGACCATCAGTCCATTATACAACTGACTAATTCAGACTACAAGCATTGAGAAATAAATATAAAAATTCTTGTCTGATAATAGATTTACAAGTACTTGGACGTGGTGATGTGATAATCCAGGCTAGACAAATATTGACGTGGGCCATTGCATCCTCTGGCATAAACGGTATGTGATTCTGACGTGTTGAAAAAAGACGTGTTGCAATTTCTTTCATTTTTCCAGTATGTCTTCTACCACATATTATCTATCTAGTATTCACCTGACCTGTTCACATATACATGGCTTCCATCCAACTCATTTAACAACGTCTGATGAAGTTCCCAACAGACTGAAAACATTTACGTCTTACTGTGCTATTGTGAGTTATTCTTATATATTACCAATACTGTGAATGTATAGTTCACTCAGTGATCATCACTAGTGTCATAACACTGCGCTACAACACCTGAACATCACTCAAGTGATGATACTCGACGGTACAACACATTATTTTTGAGAATACTAAAAGTCTTATATGTAATATATATTCAATAATTAGCAAGCACTCTTTAGTACTTCTAATCAGAAATTTCAGATTTTGTAATTATATACTTTTTAAGAATATCAAGGACACAGATGAGTATTTTAGGTAAGAATTTTTGTTTTATGCCGACTGGTGTGGGTTGCATCCTGGGGGTGGTAGTATATCTCAGATAGGGCTGGATTTTGAGATGAACCGAGACAGAATAACAGATCTTAGCCTCTAATATTGATCTGTGCAAAAAAAGTTTTGTAAGTGACGAGGTTGAAGCTATTTTAGCACCGGCTATTACACTATCAGCTTTAAAAAGTGAAGTTTTAACATCTGGTCAGATGTGTCTTCCACAGTGAAACACAGCTGGTCAGTTGAGCCTTCCGTGGGGAAACATAGCTGGTCAGTTGTGCCTACCGTAGGGAAACACAGCTGGTCAGTTGTGCCTTCCACAATGAAACACAGCTGGCCAAGTGTCTTCCACAATGAAACACAGCTGGCCAAGTGTCTTCCACAATGAAACACAGCTGGCCAATTGTGTCTTCCACAATGAAACACAGCTGGCCAGTTGTGCCTTCCACAATGAAACACAGCTGGTCAGTTGTGTCTTCCACAATGAAACACAGCTGGTCAGTTGTGTCTTCCACAATGAAACACAGCTGGCCAGTTGTGTCTTCCACAATGAAACACAGCTGGCCAGTTGTGCCTTCCACAATGAAACACAGCTGGCCAAGTGTCTTCCAAAATGAAACACAGCTGGTCAGTTGTGTCTTCCACAATGAAACACATCTGGCCAATTGTGTCTTCCACAGTGAAACACAGATGATCAGTTGTCTTCTACAATGAAACACAGCAGGCCAGTTGTATTCTACAATGAAACACAGCAGGCCAGTTGTCTTCTACAATGAAACACAGCAGGCCAGTTGTCTTCTACAATGAAACACAGCTGGCCAGTTGTCTTCCACAATGAAACACAGCAGGCCAGTTGTCTTCCACAGGGAAACACAGCTGGTCAGTTATGTCTTCCACAATGAAACACAGCTGGCCAGTTGTGCCATCAACAGTGAAACACAGCTGGCCAGTTGTGCCATCGACAGTGAAACACTGCTGGCCAGTTGTCTTCCACAGTGAAACACAGCTGTTCAGTTGTGTCTTCCACAATGAAACGCAACTGGCCAGTTGTGTCTTCCACAATGAAACGCAACTGGCCGGTTGTGTCTTCCACAATGAAACGCAACTGGCCAATTGTTTCTTCCACAATGAAACACTGATGGTCTGTTGTGTCTTCCACAATGAAACACTGCTGGTCAGTTGTCTTCCACAATGAAACACAACTGGCCAGTTGTCTTCCACAATGAAACACAGCTGGTCAGTTGTCTTCCACAATCAAACACAACTGGCCAGTTGTGTATTCCACAATGAAACACATCTTGGCAGTTGCGTCTTCCACAATGAAACATCTTGCCAGTTGCGTCTTCCACAATGAAACACAGCTGGCCAGTTGCGTCTTCCACAATGAAACACAGCTGGTCAGTTGTCTTCCACAATGAAGCACTGCTGGTCAGTTGTCTTCCACAATCAAACAACTGGCCAGTTGTGTATTCCACAATGAAACACAGCTGGCCAGTTGTGTATTCCACAATGAAACACATCTTGCCAGTTGTGTATTCCACAATGAAACACAGCTGGTCAATTGTCTTCCACAATGAAACACAGCTGGTTAGATGTCTTCTACAATGAAACACAGCTGGTCAGTTGTCTTACACAATGAAACACAGCTGGCCAGTTGCGCCTTGCACAATGAAAACTACTGGCCAGTTCTGTCTTCCACAATGAAACTGGCCAGTTTTCTTCCACAATGAAATTGGCCAGTTGTGCCTTCCACAATGAAACGTAACTTGCCAGTTGTGTCTTCCACAATGATACACCGCTGGCCAGTTGTGTCTTCCACAATGATACACCGCTGGCCAGTTGTGTCTTCCACAATGATACACCGCTGGCCAGTTGTGTCTTCCACAATGAAACACTGCTGGCCAGTTATCTTCCACAGTGAAACACTGCTGGCCAGGTGTGTCTTCCACAATGAAACACAGCTGGCCAGTTGTGTCTTCCACAGTGAAACACTGCTGGCCAGTTGTGTCTTCCACAATGAAACACAGCTGGCCAGTTATCTTTCACAATGAAACACAGCTGGCCAGTTGTCTTTCACAATGAAGCACAGCTGGCCAGTTGTCTTTCACAATGAAACACAGCTGGCCAGTCGTCTTTCACAATGAAACACAGCTGGCCAGTTGTCTTTCACAATGAAACACAGCTGGCCAGTTGTCTTTCACAATGAAACACAGCTGGCCAGTTGTCTTTCACAATGAAACACAGCTGGCCAACTGTCTTCCACAAAGAAACACAGCTGGCCAACTGTCTTCCACAATGAAACACAGCTGGCCAGTTGTGTCTTCCACAGTGAAACACAGCTGGCCAATTGTCTTCCACAATGAAACACAGCTGGCCAGTTGTCTTCCACAAAGAGAAACAGCTGGCCAACTGTCTTCCACAAAGAAACACAGCTGGCCAACTGTCTTCCACAATGAAACACAGCTGGCCAGTTGTGTCTTCCACAGTAAAACACAGCTGGCCAGTTGTCTAACACAGTGAAACACAGCTGGCCAGTTGTGTCTTCCACAGTGAAACACAGCTGGCCAATTGTCTTCCACAATGAAACACAGCTGGTCAGTTGTCTTCCACAGTGAAACACAGCTGGCCAGTTGTCTTCCACAGTGAAACACAGCTGGCCAGTTGTCTTCTACAATGAAACACTGCTGGTCAGTTGTCTTCTACAATGAAACACTGCTGGTCAGTTGTCTTCCACAATGAAACACATCTTGCCAGTTGCGTCTTCCACAATGAAACACAGCTGGCCAATTGTCTTCCACAATGAAACACAGCTGGTCAGATGTCTTCTACAATGAAACACAGCTGGTCAGTTGTCTTCCACAATGAAACACAGCTGGTCAGATGTCTTCCACAATGAAACACAGCTGGTCAGATGTCTTCCACAATGAAACACAGCTGGTCAGATGTCTTCTACAATGAAACTCAGCTGGCCAGTTGCGCCTTGCACAATGAAACACTACCGGTCAGTTGTGTCTTCGACAATGAAACACTACTGGCCAGTTGTGTCTTCCACAATGAAACTGGCCAGTTGTGTCTTCCTCAATGAAATTGGCCAGTTGTGCCTTCCACAATTAAACGCAACTTGCCAGTTGTGTATTCCACAATGAAACACTGCTGGCCAGTTGTTTTCCACAATGAAACACTACTGGCCAGTTGTGTCTTCCACAATGATACACCGCTGGCCAGTTGTGTCTTCGACAATGAAAGACAACTGGCCAGTTGTGTCTTCCACAATGAAACACTGCTGGCCAGTTGTGTCTTCCACAGTGAAACACAGCTTGCCAGTTGTGTCTTCCACAGTGAAACACAGATGGCCAGTTGTGTCTTCCACAATGAAACACAGCTGGCCAGTTGTCTTCCACAATGAAACACAGCTGGCCAGTTGTCTTCCACAATGAAACACAGCTGGCCAGTTGTCTTCCACAATGAAACACAGCTGGCCAACTGTCTTCCACAATGAAACACAGCTGGTCAGTTGTGTTTTCCACAATGAAACACAGCTGGCCAGTTGTGTCTACCAAAGTGAAACACAGCTGGCCAGTTGTCTTCCACAGTGAAACACAGCTGGCCAGGTGTGTCTTCCACAGTGAAACACAGCTGGTCAGTTGTCTTCCACAATGAAACACAGCTGGCCAGTTGTCTTCCACAATGAAATACAGCTGGCCAGTTGTGCCTTCTACAGTGAAACACAGCTGGACAGTTCTTCCACAGTGAAACACAGCTGGTCAGTTGTCTTCCAAAGTGAAACACAGCTGGCCAGTTGTCTTCTACAATGAAACACAGCTGGCCAGTTGTCTTCTACAATGAAACACAGCTGGCCAGTTGTCTTCCACAATGAAATACAGCTGGTCAGTTGTGCCTTCTACAGTGAAACACAGCTGGTCAGTTCTTCCACAGTGAAACACAGCTGGCCAGTTGTCTTCTACAATGAAACACAGCTGGCCAGTTGTCTTTCAGAGTGAAACACAGCTGGCCAGTTGTCTTCCACAGTGAAACACAGCTGGCCAAATGTGTCTTCCACAGTGAAACACAGCTGGTCAGTTGTCTTCCACAGTGAAACACAGCTGGTCAGTTGTCTTCCACAGTGAAACACAGCTGGTCAGTTGTCTTCCACAGTGAAACACAGCTGGTCAGTTGTGTCTTCCACAGTGAAACACAGCTGGTCAGTTGTCTTCCACAGTGAAACACAGCTGGTCAGTTGTCTTCCACAGTGAAACACAGCTGGTCAGTTGTCTTCCACAGTGAAACACAGCTGGTCAGTTGTCTTCCACAGTGAAACACAGCTGGCCAGTTGTGTCTTCTACAATGAAACACAGCTGGCCAGTTGTCTTCTACAGTGAAACACAGCTGGCCAGTCTTCCACAGTGAAACACAGCTGGTCAGTTGTCTACCACAATGAAACACAGCTGGCCAGTTGTCTTCTACAATGAAACACAGCTGGCCAGTTGTCTTCTACAATGAAACACAGCTGGCCAGTTGTCTTTCAGAGTGAAACACAGCTGGCCAGTTGTCTTTCAGAGTGAAACACAGCTGGCCAGTTGTCTTCCACAGTGAAACACAGCTGGCCAAATGTGTCTTCCACAGTGAAACACAGCTGGTCAGTTGTCTTCCACAGTGAAACACAGCTGGTCAGTTGTCTTCCACAGTGAAACACAGCTGGTCAGTTGTCTTCCACAGTGAAACACAGCTGGTCAGTTGTCTTCCACAGTGAAACACAGCTGGTCAGTTGTCTTCCACAGTGAAACACAGCTGGTCAGTTGTGTCTTCCACAGTGAAACACAGCTGGTCAGTTGTCTTCCACAGTGAAACACAGCTGGTCAGTTGTCTTCCACAGTGAAACACAGCTGGTCAGTTGTCTTCCACAGTGAAACACAGCTGGTCAGTTGTCTTCCACAGTGAAACACAGCTGGTCAGTTGTGTTTTCCACAGTGAAACACAGCTGGTCAGTTGTGTTTTCCACAGTGAAACACAGCTGGTCAGTTGTGTTTTCCACAGTGAAACACAGCTGGCCAGTTGTGTCTTCTACAATGAAACACAGCTGGCCAGTTGTCTTCCACAGTGAAACACAGCTGGCCAGTTGTGTATTCTACAATGAAACACAGCTGGCCAGTTGTCTTCTACAATGAAACACAGCTGCCAGTTGTCTTCTACAGTGAAACACAGCTGGCCAGTTGTCTCTTCCACAATGAAAGACAGCTGGCTAGTTGTCTTCCACAATGAAAGACAGCTGGCTAGTTGTCTTCCACAATGAAAGACAGCTGGCTAGTTGTCTTCCACAATGAAAGACAGCTGGCCAGTTGTCTTCCACAATGAAAGACAGCTGGCTAGTTGTCTTCCACAATGAAAGACAGCTGGCTAGTTGTCTTCCACAATGAAAGACAGCTGGCTAGTTGTCTTCCACAATGAAAGACAGCTGGCCAGTTGTCTTCCACAATGAAAGACAGCTGGCTAGTTGTCTTCCACAATGAAAGACAGCTGGCTAGTTGTCTTCCACAATGAAAGACAGCTGGCTAGTTGTCTTCCACAATGAAAGACAGCTGGCTAGTTGTCTTCCACAATGAAAGACAGCTGGCTAGTTGTCTTCCACAATGAAAGACAGCTGGCTAGTTGTCTTCCACAATGAAAGACAGCTGGCCAGTTGTCTCTTCCACAAAGAAACACAGCTGGCCAGTTTTCTTTTCCAAAATGAAGCACTGCTGGCCGGTTGTGCCTTCCACAATGAAACACAACTGGCCGGTTGTGTCTTCCACAATGAAACACAACTGGCCGGTTGTGTCTTCCACAATGAAACACAACTGGAATGTTGTGTCTTCCACAATGAAACACAACTGGCCGGTTGCATCTTCCACAATGAAACACAACTGGAATGTTTTCTTCCACAATGAAACAACTGGAATGTTGTCTTCCACAATGAAACACAACTGGCCGGTTCTCTCTTCCACAATGAAACACAACTGACCTGTTGTCTCTTCCACAATGAAACACAACTGACCTGTTGTCTCTTCCACAATGAAACACAACTGGCCGGTTGTCTCTTCCACAATGAAACACAACTGGTCTGTTGTCTTCACTTCAGTATATTTGCCATTACAACACTCCCACATACTAATTTTAATGAATTAAGGAGTACGGTAAACGACAAAACAGAAACATTTCCTCTTACGTTAGAATCTTGACCTCCTAAACCTTTCCCTGGTCCCACCCTGTTGATGGCTTTTTTCTCCAGGTCCCACCTTTATGACGGTTTTTTCCAGATCCCACCTTGATGGCTCATTTTCCCAGGTCCCTCCATGATGGCTCGTTTCCCCAGGTCCCGCCCTCATGATCTCCTATAAGGATCCCACCCTCTTGTATTCCCAAGGGCTCTTTCATCGGTCCTTCCATGAAGGTTACTACTAAATGCCGCTTCCATTTCTCTCGATGTCTCTCAATCCAAATCCTTTTTTCCGGTTACCTCCATCTGGGCCTCTTCTCCCTGGTCCCTTCCATCCAGGTCTCTTCCTCCTGGTCCTTCTATCTAGGTAATTCCTACAGGTCCCTCCTTGGTTCCTCCCTCCTAACGTCTCCCACAGGCCTACCCTCTCCTGGTCTCTTCTTTCAAATTTTTCTTTCTTGTTCTCTCCCTTTTGTTCTCTCCTAGTTCCTCCCTCCGCATCTCTATTACTGGTATTACCATACTGTTCTCTTATGCCTCCTACCTCCGTCAAAGTCCCTCTTTCTTGTACCCTTGTTCCAGGCCCTTTGGCTCCTTCCTCTAGTAACCTTCCTCCTAGTCACCCTCTAGGTGTGTGTACCTCCCTCCTGGTACCTCCTCCTAGTACCCTCCCTACACTGTTGTCCTCACCTTCCATCTCCTGCATCTCAAGAAAAGTTTCAAGAAATCCAAGATTATTTCAGTGGGAACTTGTCTATATTCAAAAGCTCTCATTTTTTCTGTCTGTGTATGTCTGTCTATCTGTTAGTCTGTGTCTGTTTACAAAATTTTAAAATGAGGAAGCCTATAGAACATCAAGTAATTGGAAAAAATCAGAGTTCTAAGAAAACCTAAACCTCGAATCATATTCTCTCCTTACTCAGACATGAAAATGCAAATCTCTCGGCAATCTTCTTAAATCATCATTAATTAATTTTGAGTCCTGGACACCTTGTCTCTTAACATGTACACACAGTTTGGCACATGTACACACAGTCTGGCACATGTACACAGTTTGACATAGTCCCAGAATATCCGTCACAAAGGCTGTCCGTTCAGGATATAACGAAACATTAAAATAAATATCACTGAGGTTGTATTCTCATTCTGAGGGTGAGAGCGTCAGAGCTGCTCTCTCAGGGTGAGAGCGTCAGAGCTGCTCTCTCAGGGTGAGAGCGTCAGAGCTGCTCTCTCAGGGTGAGAGCGTCAGAGGTGCGCTCTCAGGGTGAGAGCGTCAGAGCTGCGCTCTCAGGGTGAGAGCGTCAGAGCTGCGCTCTCAGGGTGAGAGCGTCAGAGCTGCGCTCTCAGGGTGAGAGCGTCAGAGCTGCGCTCTCAGGGTGAGAGCGTCAGAGCTGCGCTCTCAGGGTGAGAGCGTCAGAGCTGCGCTCTCAGGGTGAGCGTCAGAGCTGCGCTCTCAGGGTGAGAGCGTCAGAGCTGCGCTCTCAGGGTGAGAGCGTCAGAGCTGCGCTCTCAGGGTGAGAGCGTCAGAGCTGCGCTCTCAGGGTGAGAGCGTCAGAGCTGCGCTCTCAGGGTGAGAGCGTCAGAGCTGCACTCTCAGGGCGAGAGCGTCAGAGCTGCACTCTCAGGGCGAGAGCGTCAGAGCTGCACTCTCAGGGCGAGAGCGTCAGAGCTGCACTCTCAGGGCGAGAGCGTCAGAGCTGCACTCTCAGGGCGAGAGCGTCAGAGCTGCGCTCTCAGGGCGAGAGCGTCAGAGCTGCGCTCTCAGGGTGAGAGCGTCAGAGCTGCGCTCTCAGGGTGAGAGCGTCAGAGCTGCGCTCTCAGGGCGAGAGCGTCAGAGCTGCACTCTCAGGGCGAGAGCGTCAGAGCTGCACTCTCAGGGCGAGAGCGTCAGAGCTGCACTCTCAGGGCGAGAGCGCCACAGCTGCACTCTCAGGGCGAGAGCGCCACAGCTGCACTTTCACTTTCAAGGTGAGTGTCACAGTTACACTCTTACCCTGAGAGTTTATGTGCAAGTGCATCTGTGTATTTTTGGACGTTTGTACATCCAATTTTCAAGATGACTGCACTCTTGATTCCGTCGAAATTACTTTCTACATGGATTTGACCTCCATCGAAAGTTTGGGTTACGATATCTATAACTACTCTGATCTAACTTGCAGTGTAACGTGCACTGCATTTGCTGTTATAGTTCTGATACTCCACTACTGCCCGAGTTTGTGGTTTGGTTAATAACATGATCATGAATGGATTTAGAAGAGAGCACAAGTGTGCCTGAGCGTCCTCTGGTTGCCTTCTCTTCTTAGCATTGCTCTGCTCATCGTGAGGTGGCATAAACTGATATCCTTGGTGATATACTTGTGAAGGAGGGAGGTGTCTGTACAACAGAAACGACTATTCATGAAACTAAGCTCTGAGGGACTCAAGATGCCTTACATATGAATCGAAGTGAACTGTGGTGCTACCTAAATGTGGATATAAAAAAAGATACATGTTGAGGTCTTCAAATAGAAATCTCAACCTATTGGAGTGGATAATGATATCCATCTCCACTATGGTTTGTTAGGTTTCAAAACCATAGTTTGTTAGGTTCCTGGTCTACGACCAGGGACACCAAAATATGCCACTGAGGGACTCAGACTCCAAAGGGTTGGTTATTACAAGAACACCAATTGGGACTTTCACATTAGGTGTTAGTAATATAAAAGTTTGGGATACATATATACACTAATTTATTTTAATCTTTAATATTATATAAAACTATCTTTGGTCTACAGGTATTTAAAATATATATACATATTACAATAATAAATTATTAGCATTTTAAAATATAAATGCTAAAATAAATTATAAATAACATTTGTATAAATTATGATCAACTCTGTGTCCCACACAACACTTAGAGTTGTGACACTCCTTCTCCACCGTGTCACTCGACACCCTTTTCGCCGTGTGATGACGCTCCTTCACAACCGTGTCATTTGATACCCTTTTGTCTGTGTCACCAGACACTCCAGCTCTCCGTGTCACACTACACCCTTTCTCGACCGTCACACTTGACACCCTTGTCTCTGCGACACACTCACTATCGACATAGCGTCTTTCGAGAGGCCAGTCACTTGATACTATTCAATGTACACTACAACCAGGCCATCTTCAGTGTCACACGACACCCTTTTCTTCTCAGTGTTCCACTACGGTCCTGTAGCATATCTCAGTGTTCCACTCCATCATACTTGCTTAAGTGTCACACTACGGTCCTAGCCCAGTTCAGTGTAACACTCCAACCTTTGCTTCATGTAATGTCCCACTAAAACAGCATCAGATGACTCCGGCCCACAGATGACCAGCGTAGGCGGCGAGTCCGCAGACATCACCGGTAGTCCTGTAAATACTCTCTAAGGCCGGTAGAAGTACACCGTAAGATGGTCTGGCGAGTACTATCTACCGCCTTCAAGACCAGTTGACACACCGCAAGGTGGTCCGATGCAGCACACACTATGTTGCAAGCTCACTGAATGCGGCCGTCAAATAACTGAGGCCAACAGACTCAGTGAGCTGCGGTGAACGCTTCTTCTAAAATCAGTAGAAGCCAGTAGAATACTCTCTACTGCCAGTAGATGTGTACCATTAGGTGTTCTGGTAACTACTGCTTCGATGCGTACCGTGAGGTGTTCAGGTACCTACTGCTCTAAGGCCAACTCAGCAGTCCCCACAATGGGTTTGATGACGTACCCAGTGGTACTGCCGGCCGGCAGGTTAACTATTTAACCACTAGTTTGGTAGGGGGCCGTAACATTGGTCAACTTGTATGCCAATAAGTCTGTCATGGAATAGACAAACTAAATCTGTATTTACTACTACTACTACTACTACTACTACTACTACTACTACTACTACTACTACTACTACTACTACTACTACTACTACTACTACTACTACTACTACTACTACTGTGTTGAAAAACAGTTTAAGAATTAGTGATATAAGCTTGCACAAATTAGAGGACTTAACACTGTATTGTTACTAATGCGGCGGCAGCGGATGCCTTATACATAAAGTAGTTGCTGCATGTAAGGCGACAGCTCGTGACAATGAAGGACTTCTTACGAGAGAGAGTTCCTTCCTCAACTCTGGAATTTGTGTGGAGCCCAGTATAAACAGCAAATCCTCCCTCACAGCATCATGTGGATTATGCACAGAACGTGCTTCATGGCTCTACACATGCAAAAAGTGTTCTGAGATATCGTGGCAGAGGAAGTACAGGTCAGAGAAGCAGTCTTTGTTGCTGTGATGCAAAGTGTTATGCCTACCAGATTCATCATGACATGATTTACTATGTTTACAAGACATCACCACGCTGAGCCATTACTCTCATGCGAGTCACATCAGCAATGTCATTTGGAGATTGTTTTAATGCGGTCTAATTTAGTCTTGTCATTGACCTCATCGCTTTATTGCCGTGAGGTTGTGCTGCGCACACGCTCCTGGTTGAGAAGCCTTCCTGCACAGATTGATTTTCACAAGATGGCGCAGACTATCAGAAGGCGCGTCAACACTGTGCTGATTTAGTGCAGGGTGTAGTTACGCCTCAGTCCGCACAGATGCTTCTACCTTTGATTATTCGCGACACATACGGCATTGCTGATCAAGATTTGTATGGAGTATCGCTCAACGGGGCTTACCGAATATTTGTTAAGCTACGATCGACGGCAGTGTATGAGCGCCTGGTGGAGCAGTATCAAGATGGCTGTGTGGACGTAAACTTGGCAATACGAGTTCGTTTAATTGACGTGTCGCGACACTACACTTGGGTGAAGGTACGCAACGTGCCTTTCGAAGCTGACGAGGCAGATATACGGAACGTTTTTGAACGTTACGGTACTGTGCATCTGGCATCGGCAGGTACCTGGGTGGATGGGGCGTACGCCGGCTGGCCGGAGGGTACGTTCAACCTAAAGATGACGCTGAGGCATCCCATCCCGTCGTTTGTCATCCTGGACGACTTTCGGAAGCAAGTGATGGTGTATTATGCAGGGCAGCGCAAGACTTGCAGGCTATGTGGCACTTATGACCATATGGCAGCACAGTGTGAGAGGCAGCAGCAACGACAGGATGCAGACAGAAGGACGGAGCGAGGGCCTGACCCGAAGGCGGGGCCTGCCAGCGGGACGCCTGTAAAGGGCCATAGTTCGTCTTGGAGCGAGGAGGTGGAGAGAGAGTTTCCGATGGTGGGGTCGAGCCCATCAATGCCTGTAGGATCTACAGTCTCCGCTTTGGTGGAAGGGGAGACCAAGTTGAGTGGAGGAGAACGAGCAGAGGATGTGGCTTTGGAGCAGTTGACGGAAAAGTTTTTGGAGACAAAGAGAGCTGGGGATGATGTACAATCGGTGGTGGGACCTAAGGAGAGTGAAGACAAGAGGAGAGACAGCCAGTTGACTGCAGGTGCCTCTTCTACGGGAATGGTGACCATGGTCGAGGTGGCGGCGGAGGTGCATTGTGAGGCATCCCCCGACCAGACCATGGATGCAGAGAGTGTTCGGCGGAAGAGGGCGGCAACGCACTCTGATGCCGATGATGTCTTGACCCCGGCGCAGAGACCGGGGAAGAAACCGTGGGCTGACGTGGTGAGTGGAGGCGCCACAGGTGTGTCCGGTCAGGTGTTCGACCGGGGAGGGAAAAGAGCTCACTGTGGTGAGCATGGTGGGAAAAGTAGGAAGGCTGGTGACGTGTCTATGAAAGGAGTTACAGGGCAGCGTGTAAAACCCTTCAAGAAGGTTTCAGGTGTATGACTGTGAATGTAAATGGGTTGTGTGTGAATGTGAAGTGTTTGTGGCTCCAGGGGTTTTTGAGGCGTCATGCCATAGATATTGTATTCGTGCAGGAGCATAACTTTAAGGTGGGTCGGGATTTGAATGTGGACGGATATCGTGTGTTTGTGGCATATTCGGACCGTTTGAAAGGTGGGGTTGGAATTCTGATTCGAGAGACGAGTCCGTTTGTTGTAATTAGATGTGAGGGAGGGGAGGAGGGTAGGATAATCCGGGTAGATGGATGGTGGAGAGGTGAGCGACTGGCAGTGGTTTGTGTGTATGCGCCGGCGGAGCGTGATGTACGGGTGAAGAATGAATTTGTGCGTGATGTTTTGGTTTATTATTTGAGATCTCTTCCCTCGGTAACAATCGTGGGCGGTGATTGGAATTGTATAGTATGTAGAAAGGATGTGGAGCCACGGGGGGCAGGGTGTTTTTTGGTTAGCCTAAGGGATCTTTTGCTGGGCGTGGGGTTAAGGGATGTTATTGGAGGTGGGGACCTAATGGTTGAGCATACGTTTCATAGACAGGGATACGCGGCCAGGCTCGATAGGTTATATGTGACGAGAAGTGTGCGGGTGATGTGTGTGCGTATGGTGGATGCTGTATACACGGATCATAGAGCTGTTTATACGGACTTGACTTGGGCCAGCTTACCTAAGAGGTATCCAGGGTATTGGAAGTTAAATGTGAGACTTCTTGGGGTGGAGGAGGCGGGGTTAGATTTTAGGACAATGTGGGAGAATTTGTGGGGAGAGGGTAGGGATGTGGGTGACTTGCTGGGGTGGTGGGATGGGGTAGCTAAGGAGAGGATCCGGCGGTTTTATGTGCGATGGGGAAAGTACCAGGGTTGGATGACGTATGGGTTGCAGCAGTATTTCGAGGGTAGGTTGCAAAGTTGCTATGAGAGGGGCGTGCAGGCAGGGCAGTATCCCATGGAGGAAATCGAGTTGTTAAAAGGGAGGATTCGTGATAGATTTGATGCGGTGGGAGTGCAGGGTGGAATTGAAGAGGCGGTGTGGGGTGACTGACCATCGGCCTGCGTGTTACGGGGACAGAGGCAGCGACGTATGGCTATGGAAATTGATAGGCTGGTGGTACATGAGGACTTAGGTGGATATAGGGCGGGACATGAGTTAAGAACTACGGAGGCAATGAGTGATTACGTGGATAGGTGGTTTGGCAAAAATTTACTGAGTGTAGGGGTGGATGTGGAGGCTTTCGGGAGGTTGGGGGAGAATGTATCTTGTGTGCTAAGTAGCAGTGATCGCATGGCGTTGGGGAGGGATATTGAAGAAGGGGAGGTGTGGAGGGCTTTGGAGGGGATGGCACGAGGTAAGGCTCCAGGTCTGGATGGCTTGCCCTGCGAGTTTTATGTGAGCCACTGGAATGTGTTGAAGTCCTTCTTAGTAGAACTAATGAATACGATGAAAAGGGAGGGGAGGATGGGCAGGTTGCAAGTAACTGCAGTTGTGGTTTTAGTGCCAAAAGGTAAGAAACAGGACACGGTGCGGGACTTTAGGATAATATCATTGCTGTGTGCTGATTATAAGATTTTTGCAAAAATTTTAGGAAATAGGATGAAGTGTGTGGTGGATAGTGCTTGCGAGAGGACAATATGGTGTGTCTGGGAGGACGATGTATGACGGGCATAGTATTATAAAGAATTTTGTGGAAGGGTCGGGAGGGGAGCAGGGGGGGGTGTCTTAGCGTTAGATTGGCAGGCGGCGTATGATAGTGTAGAACGTGAGGTATTGTAGTACATATTAAGGAGGCAGGGTTTTGGGGAGGAGGTGGTGCATTGGGCAGAGACATTGTATACAGGTGTGGGAGTGTGTGTACAGGTAAATGGGAAGTTGGGGGAGTGGATATCCATGGGTCCGGGTATTAGGCAGGGTTGTCCCCTGTCTCAATTGTTGTTTGCCTGTTTAACAGACCCTTTCTATAGATAGGTGGAAGCGTGTATGGAGGTGGATTGGGGAGTAGGAAGTGGAGAGCAGGGAATAATAGGGTATGTGGATGACACGACAATACTCGTGCGAACGCAGAGGAGTTTACGTGCGGTTGGAGATGTTATTGATAATTTCGCAGGGGTTACCGGGTTAAGAGTTAATGTGGAAAAATCAAAATTACTGGTCTTAGGAGATTGGGTGGGAAGAGAGTTGGGAAGGAATGTACGTTGGAATATGGTGGACGGGATAAAAGTGTGTGGAATAGTGTATATGAGTAGTGCGAGAGAGGCGAGGATGGTTAATTCTGGACTTGTTGTGGATCGAATGGTGGGGCGATTGGATGGGTTGAGACCAACTCATTTGACAGTACATCAGCGTGCGATTGTTGTGAATGTGTTGTTATACAGTAAAGTCTGGCACGTGGCTGCGGTATATCCATTAGCAGGTCCGGATGTTACGAGGCTGTTAAAGAGGGTTTTCCATTTTCTTTGGGGTTCTGGGTGTGAATGGTTGAGTAGGAGTGTGGTTACTTTACCGGTCAACAGAGGATGATTGGGGTTGATTGATTTACGGTTAAGAGTCAAGTGTATTTATTTGAAGTGGGGGTTACGCCGTGTGCGGGGTCATGCAGGGAGGGGCGTGAATGGCTTGCATGAAGAGGTGCGAATGTGGTGGGGAGGGTCGGAGATGAAGGTGTGTGAAGACGTGTTGTGGGCGTTGCTGCATGTACGGGACCCTAATAAAGTTCGAGTGGGTGTTTTAGAGCGTGTTGTAAGGGCGAAGGTAGTCGTGAAGGCTGTGAGTATCTACCCTACGTATGCGTGGAAGGATATATGGGAAAGATTACGGTTGATGCGCATGCGTCCAAATGTGCGAGAGGTATTTTTCCGTTTTCTCCATGGTATACTGCCGTCGGGTGCTGCACTTAAGGAAAGAGGGTTGATGGTGGAGGGCGCGTGTCGGGTGTGGGGGGATGAGGAGACAGCGTTTCATGTAGTGTATTTTTGTGATAATTTGGGGAGTATCAGGGAATGGATGGGTAAGGTTCTGAGGACAGTGGGAGGAGGCGAGATATCAGTATTGAGGGCGTTAAGTTTGGACGTGGGAGGCGTCGAGGCGCCTGTGCAACGTGCAATCACGTATATAATTGCGGATTTTGTTTTTGTATCCTGGGCGATGAGAAGGAATGGGGATTGGGAGGTGTGCAAAAGGGTGTTGGCGGGGACCATTTGTAGAACGTTGTGTTATAATCGGGAAATATATGGAAGTCGCTGGGACCAGGCTTTTTCAGCAGGGTACCGTAGTATGAGTGTGAGAGCATTGTTAACGTTGTGAAAGGGGGGGGGAGTGAATTTCAGGGGATGGAACGGGCTTGTCTCCGGGGTTGGGTATGCACAACAGCTGGTTTACTGTGTGTATCTGTGTAATGCGTGGTTGAGGTAAATGTGGTTGTGTGAGTGGATGTGGTGGTGAAGTTATGTGTGTTATAGATGTCTTAAGTCAGAGTCTACTGCCTTCTTTCTTTGTTGAAGTACTTGATGTACCTTTCGGCTATGGCCTGGCAAACGGGGTTTTATGTGTTTGTACTGAGCATTTTATTGCTATATCATATAATGCGTATAGCCTGTAGATGAGTGCGGAATGCTTATGGCTATTCTAGTTTTGTGGCTGACTCGTAAGACTTGTGGTAAGGCGAGTATGTGTGACTGTAGGGAACTTATGTACTGGGGGGTTAGGTGAGTAAGAGTATGTACTTTGTTTTATCATGAGATTGTGATGTAGGTTCTTTCGGTTATCGATTATTTGTGTTGGTTGTGAGTAACCGATATATTTATATATTTATCATATTCTTCTTCTTGTATTGTATTGTGCATTGGCAATATGTCCCAGTAATATTATGTAAATAGTGTATACCCGAAGGGATTATGGATTTATTATTGAACCTGCTACAGGGGTCACCTACATGTTATGTTCTTGTTGTTGTTTTTGTGTACATAGGGTTAAGATTGCCCATCATTCTTAATGTTATGTTTTGTCACAAGCGATATTTTCTAGTATATTTGTGTAACCTCTTGTGTTTGTTAATATTGTGTTTGTTATTTGCTATTGTACGTTCTGAGAGATTGTGTTTCAAAATGTGTTTATATTCAATGTGTATCAACCCTAGTTTAAGGGGTTTTTATGTTAAGCTATGTATTTTAAATAAAAAAAATTTAGTCTTGTATGTCTTTTTTTTTATATTTTTATTTAAAACAACACAATACATTAAATAGATAAAAGAACACAGTAGCAGTTCTTACTCAAAATTATAAATCTCATTGTCTAAATGAACACAGACGATTAACGTTGTGTTGTCACAACTGTCCCTCATCCCATATACATTACATCCAATGTAACTATGGCATTCGCTGCCTGACTACGGTGGAGTGAGGTTGTGCTCAGCACCCCTCTGCTGTTTTTCAGGCGAGCTACCCCAGTACATCAACAACCATTGAGTAGTGTGGACGTGCGCTGCTCATTTTGGGATATCAAAACGGCTGAACATACAGTACGGAGAGTAAATACTATCTGCATAGAGCTGGTTCGTGGTACGTTAAGTGGAGATACGATGAACGTACTTCTCCCTAACATCATCAGGGACACATATGGTATCCCCAACGAGGAATTATATGGCGTCGCTCTTAATGGTTTGACAAGAATCTTCGTGAAATTTCTGAGAGCCGGCTTCTACACAAGAATTGTCGAGCAGTACCAGGAACAACGCATGAGTGTGAATTCAGCGATGGATGTTGTGTTACATGATGTTTCTAAGTACTTCACATGGGTGAAGGTACGGAATGTACCCTTCGAGGCTACGGCGTATGGACTACAGGAGTTTTTTCGCAGTTATGGGACAGTGCATTCTGCAACCATGGGGGTATGGAGGGATGGTCCGTATGAAGGAATGCCGGAAGGTTCTTACACCCTTAAAATGTCTTTAACAAGGCCTATACCATCCTATGTAACGATGACCGGTTGTAGAACACAGGTTTATGTGTACTATGCGGGTCAGAGAAAAACATGTCGTCTGTGCAGCTCTTATGAGCACATGGCAGCCCAGTGTCCTAGGAAGCGGGCTCCTCGAATTCTGGAAACGCCGATTGTGATACAACAGTCGTGTGATTTGGTGCCTGGCTCTGTTGCCTCGGGAGGCCATCTCTGGAGCGTGGAGGTCGACCGGGAGGTGGCGAAGGAGGAGACGTGTGTCACTATCCCAGGGGAGTCGGGGGAGTCGAAGGTGTTATCTGAGGAGTCTTTAGTCCAGGAAGCTTCGACTCAGGAGGGTTTACTGGCAGATATCATCAAGGATTTTTTGGATGGGGATGAGCCCGGTGAAGAAGGTGTCCTCAGTTTATGTGAAGTTGGAGAGCTGGAGGGACAACAAATTGTGGAGAAAGACTTGAGTAAGAAAAGGCTGGAGCGTGTGGTGGCCGTGGAGGTACACCAGGAGGATTCGTCTGAGGGTGAGATGTGTGTAAGTGGAAGTTCTAGAAAAAGAACTGCGGCATCAGAGATAGACGAGGTTATTACCCCGGGGCAAAGGCCGGGGAAGAAGTCATGGGCAGCGGTTGTGGAGCCGATGCCACATAGTGGTAGAGGTGCGCCTGAGTTGCACAGTGGGAGAGGGAGGGGGGAGGTGACTGCACAGGATAACTCGAGTGGTAAGGGAATACGTAATGTGAAAAGTGCAGCGAGTAAATCCCAGCGGCATAGGGGAAAGCCGCCACTTCTATAATTTTCAGAAGTGTCACGCTTAATGTCAATGGACTTAAGACTGAGGTTAAGAAAGTTTGGTTGGAGTGGTTTTTACGGCGGTTTGATGTAGATATTTGCTTTTTGCAAGAGCATAATCATAGGGCTGGTTGTGTGTTGCGGTTAAAAGGATATCGGATGTATGTTACCAGTGGTTTGCAATTGAAAGGTGGGGTAGCAGTGGCGATAAAGGAGACCAGCCCCTTGCGTGTCATCGGCTGGGAAGAGGGGGGGGGGGTGGGAGGGTCGTGAGGGTGGATGGTGTCTGGGGCGAGAGTCGAGCTAGTTTTGTAGGAGTTTACATGCCAGCAACTAGCAATACCAGGGTAAAAGTAGATTTTGTCAGAGAGGTATTGCTGTATCACTTGAGAGGTTTGCCTGCTATAACAGTAATAGGTGGTGATTGGAATTGTGTGATTAGGAGTGGTGATGTCGAACCGAGAGGGGCGGGTTGTGTGCTGAGTGTGCTGAGGGATGTATTGCGAGATATTGGGGTTGTTGATGTGGTGGGGAGGGGGGGATACCTAGTGGAGCACACGTTCGTCCGTAGGGGATATGAAGCGCGATTGGACAGAATTTATATTAAGCAGGGTATAGATGTTGTGAGGGTGCAAACCTTCGATGTGGGGTTTTCGGATCACAGGGCGGTAATAGCAGATTTGATGTGGGATGGAGTGGTGTGTATTTATTCTGGGTACTGGAAATTAAATGTAAGACTTCTTAAGGAGGAGGAGGAGGGGCCTTTTTTCAGTGATTGGTGGTTGCCTTTTTGGGAGGCTAGGGACAGGGAGATAGATCTGTTAGATTGGTGGGAAATGCAGGCAAAACCGGGAATAGCGAATTTTTTTAAGGTTAGGGGACGGGAAGAGGCGAGGTGGCGTTCTGGGTTGCAAAATTATCTGGAGGGACAGTTGCAAGATTGTTATGTTGGGGGAGGTGGTAGGAGGGATGACATGGACAGTCTGCGGAGCAGGATCGCTGAATTACACAATGATAGGTTTGATGCAATTAGGGTTAGGGCGGGGTTGGAGGATGTATTGTGGGGTGATAAGCCGTCTGGGTTTGTTTTACGTAAATTTAGGGACCGACAGAGTGTAACCACCATTCTACAATTGGAGACAAGCCCTGGGGTGGGAGGGTATCCAGTGGGTCGAGTCCTATCCAATACGGAAAGTATGAGTCTCTATGCTGATAGTTGGTTTAGGGAGAAATGGAGTTGGAGGGAGGGGGGTTCCTGGGAGGGTATTTTTGAAGGGGGGTTCCATAGCGTTTTAAGTGAGCAGGATAGAGTGGGGTTGGAGGTTGGTATAAGTGAGGTTGAGGTGGAAGAGGCAGTTTTCGGTATGAGTACCGGGAAAACACCAGGGATAGACGGTATACCAAATGATTTTTATAGAGCACATTGGGGGTGTATTAGGCAGTGCTTTGTTAGGCTATTGGATCATATGTTAACTAGTGGGAAGTTGGGCACATCGCAAAGTACGGGTGTCATAGTTTTGGTGCCAAAGAAGAGGGGAGGAAGAGAGTTGAGTGCTTACCGAGCAATATCTTTGATGTGTGCTGATTACAAGGTTTTTGCGAAAATTTTGGGTAATAGACTGAAGAAGGTCATGGGGTCGGTGATACATGGGGGACAATTTGGTATCCCGGGGAGGAGTATGCGGGTAGGTCATGGACGTATTCGGGATTTCCTTGAGGGTAGTAGTAAGGGAGGTATTCTAGGTCTGGATTGGGAGAAAGCTTATGATTATGTGGATAGGGAATTTTTGTTTGAGAGTATGGTGAGAATGGGTTTTGGAGGGAGGGTGGTTGGATGGGTGAGGACATTGTATGAGAATGCATCGATGAGAGTACAGGTAAATGGGAGGTTGGGTAGTTCAGTAAGCATGGGGAGGGGTTTAAGGCAGGGGTGTCCACTCTCCCAAATACTCTTTGCATGTATGCAGAATCCTTTCTATGTTCTGGTTGATGGTGGGATGGGAAGGATGGGGGAGAGAGGTGGATTTTGTGGGAATATTGTTGGTTATGTAGATGATACAACTGTTTTACTTAATGAGATAGAAGATTTAAGTAAAGTGGGAAGGGTAATTGAGATTTTTGGGAATGCTACTGGGATGAGAGTTAATAAGCAGAAATCACGGTTGCTGGAGGTAGGCAATTGGGTAGGAGGGACCTTGGGGGAGGAGTTTGGATGGATAACTGTAGATAGGCTAAAGATTTGTGGGATTTTGTATTTAGCAGATGCACAGGAGAGCAGGAGGGTTAATTCAGAAATGGTAATGGACAGAGCTTTGAGTAGGCTCAGGAGTTTAAGGGCCGGGGATGTAACCTTGCATCAAAGGGTTGTGGTGGTAAATACACTGATTTATAGTAAGGTGTGGGGAGTGGCGGAAATTTACCCCTTAAGAAGTCAGGATATTATGGAATTACAAAGAAGAGCCTTAAGGTATGTGTGGGGTTTTGGGAGGGCGTGGTTGGGTAAAGATGTGGTAATGACTGCGGTAAGACAGGGAGGATTGGGATTGATGGCATTAGGGTCTAGGGTGAAGGCGCTATATGTGAAGCAGAGGTATATTCGGGCAGCGGGGGAAAGGGGTCTTCGGGTGGGGGAGGTGATGGGGGATATCCGCAAATGGTGGGGTGGCAGGGACTTAGTGGAGTGTGAAGATATGTTGCGGTTTATGTTAAAGGTCCGCAATGTTAAAAAACTCAAGGTAAAACGGTTAGTGGGTGTGGGTCGTCGTCAGGAATCAATGCAAGGGATGGCAGTGTATCCCACATATGACTGGAGAGTGATGTGGGTGGAATTTAGTAAATTAAGAATACCGGCAAGAGCGAGGGAATTAGTATATAGATTTCTTATGGGGACGTTAGCATCGAAAGAGGTGCTAAGACGAATGTGTTTTGTGAGAGAGGCATCATGTGGTTTTTGTGGGGAAGTTGAAACGGCTTTTCATGTAGTATATTTTTGTTCTGCTTTGGAGGTGGTAAGATTGTGGTTGAAGAGGGTTTTCTTTTTATTGGGGGGGGGGGACAGATATCAACCCTCAGGGCTTTAATGTTAGAAATGGGAGGGGTACCCAAAGAGGTGGGGAGGGCTATCATATACGTAATAGTTGATTACTTGTATGTTTCTTGGGGGATGAGGGAGGTGGAGGAAAACATTAGGATAAAAGCGTTGGCGGCGTGTTTTTATAGGACAGCATGTAGGAACAAACAATTATATGGGGGAAGGTGGGCAATTAGTTTTCCGGAGGGATATCGTGAACTTACTGTTGAACGTCTACTCCGTTTGATGACGGGGTGAGAGGCAAGGGGTTGGTCTCTTCAGTGGTGTGTCCTCTTGGAGTGATTGGAAGCCTGATGAGGAAGGTTGATTGGTTTGCAAGGTGGTAGATGTGGGTAAAGTTTTTTTTTGCAGGGAGCCGTCGGGGGCTCCGGGGTATGTAGACCTTTATGAATTTGTAAAATCACAGAGTCAAAAGTAGTATGTGATTTTCTGTTTTTTCTCTTATTGTTATGAGAACCATTTTATATAGGGGGTTTATATTTATATGTATATTGTGAGGATATGTTTTATACATTCGAATCTGATGTTAGATTTATCCTTGTCATACGTCTCTCTTTTATCGTATTGAATGGGTACAAAATGACCTATGTACGAAAATATAAAAGTATTTGATGGGGTTTATATATACCCTTCATTTGACTGGAAGGTCATATTATATATTGAGTGTTAATAGGTAACATTAATTTTGTGTGTGTAGGTGTGTTTGTGGGAACCAATGTCTTAGGTATAGTTCTATCATTGGATGTAATATTTTTTTAGTTTATTTGGTGAAAAGTCATTTAGAGCTTTATTTCTATGTATGATCCAGTTCGTTCTGTACGAACAAGTGCACATACACGTATGTGTGTATATGCATGCGTATGTGTATGCATGTATATATGTATATATGTATATGTGTGTATATATGTATATATATGTATATATATATATATATATATATATATATATATATATATATATATATATATATATATATATATATATATATATATATATATATGTATATGTATATGTATATATATATGTATATATATGTGTGTGTGTGCTTGTAGGACTCATTCCTATATGTTTTATAATGACTCCGACTGTTTGTTTGGAAGTCGGTTGGTTGGGTTATTTTAGTAGAATTTGTTACATCACTGTGTTACAATGTTTTTTGTGTGTACCTGACATTGTCTGACACTTCTGTTTTGGATGTTATGTATTTAGTTTGTCTAGTTTTTTTTTAGTGATAAGTCCTTTTTTTTTGTTTGTTCTAGTATAATCCAGTCTGTGCTGTAAGAACATATGTGCACATACATGTATGTGTATATGTGCATGTGTATGTATATACATATATACATGATTATAGGACTTATTCCTACATGTTTTATGACTCCGACGTTCTGTTTTGTAGTCGGTATGTTTTTTTTTTCCCGTAATACGGGTTGGGTTTCTTACGGTAGAATTTCGTTATATCAATATGTTAAAATGTTTTTTTTTGTTTATTGTGTGTGTACTGACATTGTCTGTCACGGTTTTGGATTTGCTAATTGTCGGCTTGTATCATGTGTATGTTGTTTTTAAATAAAATATAAAAAAAAAAAAACATCCAATGTAACTATGTTAAGTAAGATTACACAAGATAACATAACAATATTCATCATTATTATTATAACCAATGAAAACCCAAACCTACAATCTGCATTATTTTTTCCACTTTGTTATTTATATATTATTAATCCACATAACCTTCAAACCCTCCTTTACAATACTCATTATTGCCAGTGCCGACACAGCTGACACTTCTACCCCCCCCCCCCGTATGTACAGTCCCCATTCTAAATAACATACATTAATTTCCCCAATGAATGGTCATTGAAAACAATTTCTACTAAAATAACCCAACCCAGCAGACTTCCAAACAAAAACAGTCAGGGTCATTATAAGACATGTAGGAACGAGTCCTGCAATCATATATGTATACATATACGCATGCATATACACATACGTGTATGTGCACTTATTCATAAGAACAAACTAAATCATACATAGAAATAAATCGCTAAATGACTTGTCTGGAAATAAACTAAATATTACAATTTATGATAGAACTATACCAAAGACATTGGTTCCCCCAATCACCCTACTCATACACAAAGTTAATGTTACTGATTAACACTCAATATATAATAGGACCTTCCATACAAAATAAGGGGATATATAAACCCCATCAAATACTTATATATTTTCGTACATAGTGCATAATGTACATATTCAATACAATAATAAAAAAAGAGGTGTATGACAAGGCTAAATCTATCTTCAGATTAAAAATATATAAGACATAACCTCACATTTTACATATAAATATAAACCTCCTATATAAAATGATTCTTATAACAATAAGGGAAAAAACCGAAAATCACATAACTTTTGACTCTGTGATTTTACAAAAATTCATAAGGTCTACATACTCCTACAATAAACTTTACCCACATCAACCACCGTGCAAACCAATCAACCATACCTCACCAGGCTTCCAATCACACCAAGAGGGCGCACCACTGAAGAGACCAACCCCTTGCCTCTCACCCCATACTCAAACGGAGTAAACGTTCAACAGTAAGTCCACGATATCCCTCCGGAAAACTAATTACCCACCTTCCCCCATATAATTGTTTGTTCCTACATGCTGTCCTATAAAAACTCGCCGCCAACGCTTTTATCCTAATGTTCCCCTCCACCTCCCTCATCCCCCAAGAAACATACAAGTAATCAACTATTACATATCTGATAGCCCTTCCCACCTCTTTGGGTACCCCTTCCATATCTAACATTAAAGCCCTAAGGGGTGATATCTTTCCCCCCCCCAATAAAAAGAAAACCCTCTTCAACCACAATCTTACCACCTCCAATGCAGAACAAAAATATACTACATGAAAAGCCGTTTCAACTTCCCCACAAAAAGCGCATGACGCCTCTTTCACAAAACCCATTCGTCTTAGCACCTCTTTCGATGCTAACGTCCCCATAAGAAATCTATATACTAATTCCCTCGCTCTTGCCAGTATTCTTAATTTACTAAATTCCACCCATATCACTCTCCAATCATATGTGGGATACACTGCCATCCCTTGCATTAATTCCTGACGACGACCCACACCCACTAACCGTTTTACCTTGAGTTTTTTAACATTGCATACCTTTAACATAAACCGCAACATGTCTTCACACTCCACTAAGTCCCTGCCACCCCACCATTTGCGGATATCCCCCATCACCTCCCCCACCCGAAGACCCCTTTCCCCCGCTGCCCGAATATACCTCTGCTTCACATATAGCGCCTTCACCCTAGACCCTAATGCAATCAATCCCAGTCCTCCCTGCCTTACCGCAGTCATTACTACATCTTTGCCCAACCACGCCCTCCCATAGCCCCACACATACCTTAAGACCCTTCTTTGCATTTCCATAATATCCTGACTTCTTAATGGGTAAATTTCCGCCACTCCCCACACCTTACTATAAATCAGCGTATTTACCACCACAACCCTTTGATGCAAGGTTACATCCCCGGCCCTTAGACCCCTCAGCCTACTCAAAGCTCTGTCCATTACCATTTCTGAATTAACCCTCCTGCTCTCCTGTGCATCTGCCAAAAACAAAATCCCACAAATCTTTAGCCTATCTACAGTTATCCAACCAAACTCCTCCCCCAAGGTCCCTCCTACCCAAGCGCCTACCTCCAACAACCGTGATTTCTGCTTATTAACTCTCATCCCAGTAGCATTCCCAAAAATCTCAATTACCCTTCCCACTTTTCTTAAATCTTCAATCTCATTAAGTAAAACAGTTGTATCATCTACATAACCAACAATATTCCCACAATATCCTCCACTCTCCCCCAACCTTCCCATCCCACCATCAACCAGAACATAGAAAGGATTCTGCATACATGCAAAGAGTATTTGGGAGAGTGGACACCCCTGCCTTAAACCCCTTCCCATGCTTACTGAACTACCCAACCTCCCATTAACCTGTACTCTCATTGATGCATTCTCATACAAAGTCCTCACCCATCCAACCACCCTCCCTCCAAAACCCATTCTCACCATACTCTCAATCAAAAATTCCCTATCCACATAATCATAAGCTTTCTCCCAATCCAGACCTAGAATACCTCCCTTATTACTACCCTCAAGGAAATCCCGAATACGACCATGACCTACCCGCATACTCCTCCCCGGGATACCAAACTGTCCCCCATGTATCACCGACCCCATGACCTTCTTCAGTCTATTACCAAAAATTTTCGCAAAAACCTTGTAATCAGCGCACATCAAAGATATTGCACGGTAAGCACTCAACTCTCTACCCCCCCCTTCTTTGGCACCAAAACTATGACACCCGTACTTTGCGATATGCCCAACTTCCCACTAGTTAACATATGGTCCAATAGCCTAACAAAACACTGCCTAATACACCCCCAATGTGCTCTATAAAAATCATTTGGTATACCGTCTATCCCTGGTGTTTTCCCGGTACTCATCCCGAAAACTGCCTCTTCCACCTCAACCTCACTTATACCAACCTCCAACCCCACTCTATCCTGCTCACTTAAAACGCTATGGAACCCCCCTTCAAAAATACCCTCCCAGGAACCCCCCTCCCTCCAACTCCATTTCTCTCTAAACCAACTATCAGCATAGAGACTCATACTTTCCGTATTGGATAGGACTCGACCCACTGGGTACCCTCCCACCCCAGGGCTTGTCTCCAATTGTAGAATGGTGGTTACACTCTGTCGGTCCCGAAATTTACGTAAAACATACCCAGATGGTTTATCACCCCACAAAACATCCTCTAACCCCGCCCTAACTCTAATTGCATCAAACCTATCATTGTGTAATTCAGCTATTCTACTCCGCAGTCTGTCCATATCATCCCTCCTACCACCTCCCCCAACATAACAATCTTGCAACTGTCCCTCCAGATAATTTTGCAACCCAAAACGCCACCTCGCCTCCTCTCGTCCCCTAGCCTTAAAAAAATTCGCTATTCCAGGTTTTGCCTGCATTTCCCACCAATCTAACAGATCTATCTCCCTGTTCCTAGCCTCCCAAAAAGGCAACCACCAATCACTGAAAAAAGGCCCCTCCCCCTCCTCCTTAAGAAGCCTTACATTTAATTTCCAGTACCCAGAATAAATACGCACCACTCCATCCCACATCAAATCTGCTATTACCGCTCTGTGATCAGAAAACCCCACATCGAAGGTTTGCACCCTCACAACATCTATACCCTGCTTAATATAAATTCTGTCTAATCGTGCTTCATATCCCCTACGGACGAACGTATGCTCCACTAGGTAACCCCCCTCCCCACCACACCAACAACCCCAATATCTCGCAATACATCCCTCAGCACACTCAGCACACAACCCGCCCCTCTCGGTTCGACATCACCACTCCTAATCACACAATTCCAATCACCTCCTATTACTGTTATAGCAGGCAAACCTCTCAAGTGATACAGCAATACCTCTCTGACAAAATCTACTTTTACCCTGATATTACTAGTTGCTGGCATGTAAACTCCCACGAAACTAACTCGACTCTCACCCCAGACGCCATCCACCCAAACGATCCTCCCACCCCTCCCCTCTTCCCAACCGATGACAACTGCTACCCCACCTTTCAATTGCAAACCACTGGTTACATACATCCGATATCCTTTCACCCTCAACACACTACCAGCCCTGTGATTATGCTCTTGCAAAAAGCATATGTCAACATCAAACCGCCTTAAAAACCACTCCAACCAAACTTTCTTGACCTCAGTCTTAAGTCCATTAACATTAAGCGTGACACATCTGAAAATTACAGAAGGGGCGGCTTTCCCCTATGCCTCTGGGATTTACCCACTGCACTTTTCATATTACGTGTTCCTTTGCCACTCGAGTTTTCCTGTGCAGTCACTTCTCCCCTCCCTTTCCCAATTTGCAACTCAGGCACACCTCTACCACTATGTGTCCTCGGCTCCACAACCGCTGCACATGACTTCTTCCCCGGCCTCTGCCCTGGGGTAATGACCTCATCTTTCTCTGATGCCGCAGTTCGTTTCCTAGAACTCACACTTACACACATATCACCCTCAGACAATTCCTCCTGGTGTACCTCCACGGCCACCACATGCTCCCGCCCAATCTTACTCAAGTCTTCCTCAACAATTTGTTGTCCCTCCAAAGTTCCAGCTTCACATGAACTGAGGACACCTTTTGCACAGGGTTCCTCCTCATCCAAAAAATCCTTGATCACATCTGCCAATAACCCATCCTGGGTTGAAGCTTCCTGGACGAAAGTCTCCTCAGATGTCACCTTCAACTCCCCCGACGCCCCTGGGAGAGTGACACATGTCTCCGCCGCCGCCACCTCCCGGTCGACCTCTTCGCTCCAGAGGTCATTCCTCCGGCCTCCCGAGGCATCAGAGCCAGGCACCAAATTACACGACTGTTGAATCACAATTGGAGTGTCGAGAATTCGAGAAGCCCGCCTCCTAGGACACTGGGCTGCCATGTGCTCATAAGAGCTACATAGACGACATGTTTTCCTTTGCCCAGCATAGTACACATAAACCTGTGTTCTACAACCGATCATCGTAACATAGGATGGTATAGGCCTTGTTAAGGTCATTTTAAGGGTGTAAGAACCTTCCGGCATTCCTTCATATGGACCATCCCTCCACACCCCCATTGTTGCAGAATGCACTGTCCCATAACTTCGAAAAAACTCCTGCAGGCCATAAGCCGTAGCCTCGAAGGGTACATTCCGTACCTTCACCCATGTGAAGTACTTAGAGACGTCATGTAACACAACATCCATCGTTGAATTCACACTCATGCGTTGTTCCTGGTAATGCTCGACAATTCTTGTGTAGTAATCGACTCGTAGAAATTTCACAAAGATTCTTGTTAAACCATTAAGGGCGACGCCATACAATTCCTCGTTGGGAATACCATATGTATCCCTGATGATGTTAGGGAGAAGGACGTTCATCGTATCTCCACTTAACGTACCACGAACCAGCTCTATGCAGATAGTATTCACTCTCCGTACTGTATGTTCCGCCATGTTGATATCCCAATGAGCAGCGCACGTCCTCACTACTCAATGGTTGTTGCTGAACTAAGGTAGCTCGCCTGAAGACAGCAGAGGGGTGCCGAGACAACCGCACTCCACCGTGGTCAGGCAGCGAATGAGTCTTGTATGTCACGTGAAAACTTGACAACCAGCCCAGGTGAAGAACAGTGGCTCTTTCTTTTGTGGTAACTCTTGCACGACCAAGACTGTGGGGTTTAGCATACAGACAAGTAAGTCGTATAATAAGTGAACTGTATGGGACTTTGCTTGATGATCTCTCCACTTTCTGCAGCCGCGTCCAGAATGTTCTTGGAGTTGTCGATGTAACCACACTTGGGCTGTGTAACGAGTGTTGCGAATTTCCTGACAGTGTAGTGCGACTTTTTTCAAAAACACGTCTGCTTCACTCAAGACGGCGGATTACCGGGTGCAACTACGGGTCAGCTACAAATATCCAGCTAGGTGTGTCTGATATACATGATAGGGGTAGGTCGGCTGCGCAGCGGATATCCAATTTCATGTCTTATTTGACGTACCATTACCCGGTGACCCGAGGGCCATCGAGCCCACACCAGTTATGTATAATTTCAGCTGTCAGTTTCTGAGATACGCTGACACAACACCTCCTAGGGGTAATTATACTTACCATTAATCTTTATTACAGTCCAAGTGTAGTTTTATCAGCGACTCCAAAAGCATTCTGGACACGGCTGCAGAATGTGGAGACATCATCAAGCTAAGTCACATAAGACTTGCTTGTTTGTATGCAAAACCCCACAACTGGTTTGGAATCAAGGAAAAGATAACTTATGACGTAAGATTTGCAGTTATGATCTCCTGGCTTATCATTGGCTTTGTTTGTCTTATGGAATTTGATCTTTGGACCAGATTCCTTCATTCAAGTTATGCAACGAATATGAAGAATATGATGACATTCTGATCCAGCTTTCTGTTGATCACTTTAGTAAGTTGTTTTTATGGGAAAAAATAGATGTTTTTTTTTCATAGTTTCGTGATTGATATCAAGGATCTGCAACAATTTGTCGAAATAATTTTAGGCACGGTCCTTCAAGAAAAACTCATGAGCCCGTTCCTGAAATCAGATTATTTAGCGAGCTCTTGAACTTTCTCGAACTCGCTGAAATGTGCGACTTCGACTCTACTGTCAAGGCTTCAGTGCGCCTCGTAAGTTGTTCTTGGGGATAAAAACATAAATGCAGAATAATGTGATCCTTTATTAACAATAAAGGATCGCGTTATACTTGCATTTTTATTTTTTTTTATTTTATAGCTCGACAGCTAGCGCACTCACTCACGTACTGAGGTCTGGAGTTCTAATCTCCGGTACGGCTGGAAAACATTAGGACGTGTTTCCATAAGACACCTGCTGTCCATGTTCACCTGTCAGTAGTAATGGGTACCTGTATGTTAGTGGCCTGGTGTGGGTCGCATCCTGGGAAAAAACTTGTCTAATTTCCCGGAAATGCTCTGCATAAAAAGCAGCTTTGTATATAGTAGTATGTCATTGATGTCAGCTAGGTCTGTATATCTTGTACATGTACTTGTGGAAATAGATATATTATATTACATAATCTCTTCAAGTCTGTTACGGCTGAGCCATTTCCCTGAGGGAAAGCAAGCATTAAGCTTACTGAGGTCACCATCATACGTGACTGAAGTATTAACTCGCTCGAAATCATCAGGTAACTGCGCAGTACTTTTATGTACTTATGGGATTAAGTCAGGAGTATCTGAGAGAGTTAGTGCTAAGGGAGGGGTAGCAATAGTGTTGAAGGATCAGTTATGGAAAGATAAATGGGAATATAAATGTATAAATTCAAGGGTTAGATGTGAAAAGTGGGCCATAATAAGTGTGTATGCACCTGGAGAAGACAGGATTGTAGAGGAGAGAGAGAGAGATTTTGGGAGATGTTAAGCGAGTGTGTAGGAACTTTTGAGCCAAGTGAGAAAGTAATTGGGGTAGGGGACCTACATGCTAAAGTAGGAGAAGCGTTTAGAGAGGGTGCGGTAGGTAAGTTTGGGGTGCCAGGTGTACAGGATAATAGGGAGCATTTGATTCAACTTTGTATAGAAAGGGGTTTGGTTACAAGTAACACATTTAACAAAAAAGAGGATAAATAAGCATACAGTATATGATATAGGGCGTAATGACTAGTTTATTGGACTATGTATTGGTAGATGAAAGACTGTTGGTTAGACTTCAGGATAAACATGTTTATAGAGGGGCCACAGATATATCAGATCACTTTCAGTTGTAGCTAATGTGAGAGTGAAAGATAGATGGGATACAAGGAAAATGAAAGCAGCAAGCAAAAAAGAAGTGAAGGTTATAAACTAAAGGATAGATAGGCTAGTGAGAGTATAGGCAGTGGAGTCGAAGATGTATGGGGTACGTTTAAGAATGTAGTGTTAGTGTTCAGCAGAAGTTTGTGGTTACAGGAAAGTGGGTGCGGGAGGGAAGAAGTGATTGGTGGAATGATGATATAAAGAGAGTAGTAAGAGAGAAAAAGTTAGCATATGAGAGGTTGTTACAAAGTAGAAGTGATGCAGGGAGAGAGAAGTATATGTAGAGGAAAAGGGAGGTTAAGAGAGTGGTGAAGCAATGTAAAAAGAGAGCAAATGAGAGAGTGGGTGAGATGTTATCAACAAATTTTGTTGAAAATAAGAAAAAGTTTTGAAGCGAGATTAATAAGTTGAGAAAGACTAGGGAACAAATGGATTTGTCAGTTAAAAATGGGAGAGGAGAGTTATTAAATGGAGAGTTAGAGGTATCAGGAAGATGGAGGGAATATTTTGAGAAATTGTTAAATGTTGATGAAGATAGGGAAGCTGTGATTTCGTGTATAGATCAAGGAGGAATAACATCTTGTAGGAGTAAGGAAGAACCAGTTGTGATTGTAGGGGAAGTGTGTGGGGTAGTGGGTAGAATGAAAGGGGATAAAGCAGCTAGGACTGATGGGATAAAGATAGAAATGTTAAAAGCAGGTTGGGATATAGTTATGGAGTGGTTAATGTTTGTATTTAATAATGTAGGGACGAGGGTAAGGTACCTAGGGATTGGCAGAGAACATGCATAGCTCCTTTGTATAAAGGGAAATGGGACAAAAGAGAGAGTAAAAATTATAGGGGGATAAGTCTATTGATTATACCTGGTAAAGTGTAGGGTAGAGTTATTATTGAAAGACTTAAGAGTAAGACGGAGACCAGGATAACAGATGAACAAGGAGGCTTTAGGAAGGGTAGGGGGTGTGTAGACCAAGTGTTTGCAGTGAAACATATAGTTGAACAGTATTTAGATAAGCGTAAAAAGGTTTATGTGGCATTTATGGATTTGGAAAAGGCGTATGACAGGGTGGATAGGGGGGCAATGTGGCAGATGTAAATGTATGGAATAGGAGGTAGGTTATTGAAAGGGTTGAAGAGTCTTTACAAGGACAGTAAGGCTCAGGTTAGAGTATGTAGACGAGAGTGAGATTATATCCCAGTAAAAGTAGGCCTTAGACAAGGATGTGTGATGTCACTATGGTTGTTCAATGTATTTATAGATGGGGTTGTAAAAGAAGTGAATGCGAGGGTGTTGGCAAGAGGTGTGGGGTTAAAAAATAATCTAACACAAAGTGGGAGTTGTCACACTTGCTCTTTGCTGATGACACTGTGCTTTTGGGAGATTCTGAGGAGAAGTTGCAGAAATTGGCTGATGAATTTGGTAGGGTATGTTAAAGAAAGAAATTAAAAGTGAATATAGGAAAGTGTAAGGTGATGAGGATATCAAAAAAATAGGTAACGGAAGATTGGATATCAGATTGGAGGGAGAGAGTATGAAGGAGGTGAATGTATTCAGATATTTGGGAGTGGACGTGCCTGCAGATGGGTCTATGAAAGATGAGGTGACTCACAGAACTGACGAAGGAAAAAGGTAAGTGGTGCACTGAGGAGTCTGTGGACCCAAAGAAATTTATCCATGAAAGCAAAGATGGGAATGTATGAGAGTATGGGTGTGAGGCATGGGTGGTATATGCTGCAACAAGGAGAAAGCTGGAGAGACTCCATAGTTTGGAGACTAGGAGGAAGTGCGAGATTACCAAAACTATTATCCAGAGGGATGAGGAGAGGTTATTGAGATGGTTTGGATATGTAGAGAGGCTGGAACGAAATAGAATGACTTCGAGTGTGTGTAAATGTGTAGTGGAGGGAAGGCGGTGTAGGGATCAGCCAAGGAATGGTTGGAGGGAGGGGGTAAAGGAGGTTTTGTGTGCTAGGGGCTTGGACTTCCAGCAAGCATGCGTGAGCATGTTAGTTAGAAGCAAATGGAAACAAATCGTTTTTATGACTTGACGTGCTATTGGAGTGAAAGCAAGGTAACATTTATGAAGGGATTCAGGGAAACCGGTAGGCCGGACTCGAGTCCTGGAGATGGGAAGAACAGTGTCTACACTCTGAAGGAGGGGTGTTAATGTTAATGTTACGAGCCTCTGGCAAGACAGTGATTTAGTGAATGATGAAAGTTTTCTTTTTCGGGCCACCCTGCCTTGGTGGGAAACGGCCTATGTGTTAACAAAAATAAATAAGTAAATGGACAGCTGCAGAAACTGCTGACTGGAATCACTCGAGATAGATGCACTAGTGTTTAAGTCTAGCTATAAGGAAGCAAAGCTGAGTCTGCTACTCAAGGTTAAGCTAGTCACCGTGAGGACGGTCAAGAAGAAAGTAAGGAAAAAGGTTGTACATGAATGATATACAATACCGACAAGATAAAGAATGAGACACTTGGATAACATCTGGGTATCTTAATATGTCGACGATTCACCATCCAGTAGCTTTATCAATACATTACAAGAACTATACACAAAAGACGAGGTAATGAGTCCCTCAGCCTTGGAGTAGGTGAAGCGCACGGTAGTCTTGAAGCCACTGAAGCACAGGCGGGAAGATTGGCACTTATATACTGACATGAGGTGAGGGAAGCGCAGCAGACGAAGTCATTGCCACCGGTTGAATCCTGTCTATCAACGACAATGCCTTCATCTCTGCACGTCCTTCATCTGACGCCAGTATATAAGTGCTTGTCTTCCTGCCTGTGCTTCAGATCCTTCAAGACTACGATACTCATCACCAACTCCATGGCTGAGAGACTGATTACCTCGTCTTATGTATTTCGTTCGACAGTTTTCTCATTATTTCCTTGTACTGATAAAGCCAATAGATGGCGAAACGTCTACAAATAAATATACTCGGATGAAAGAAATGGTACTCAGTGTTGTAGCATGAAGGACAGTACTGGTACTCATTATTGCAGCGCGAATGAAAGAACTGGACAATTTCTCTGAATTCGCTACAAGGGAAGATGCGTGAGCACTTTTCGTGAAATTTCGTTGATAAAACACTGATGTAGCTACACATGTGGAGTTACATGTTGTTAAAACAATTCAGTGACGGTAAAAACACTTACACATGCAGTCAGTGTTGTGTAAAATAATAATATGCAGGATTTTTGTGTGCAGGTTGCAACAGATATTTGCCCTGACTGACTGCAGTGACAACACTGTCATAAAGTGATAACACGCTAGGGGAAAAATGCAGTACAAAGCTATAACATTAGCTGCATTTAGTTCCAGGTTTAGAATGACACTACAGGAGGCCTGGTCACAGACCGGGCCGCGGGGGCGTTGACCCCCGAAACTCTCTCCAGGTAAACTCCAGGTAAACAGTCGCGTGGTAAAGCTTCACCATTGCAATATGAATCTTTGCATGGCATGCAAACTTAGATAATCTTGCAATAACAGCGAGAGTTAATGCACAACAGTTAAACCAAACTTTGCAGTAAACTGAGATGGATATGTCATTAGAAAAATCTACATACAGGAATTTTATGTAGCACCACTTTAATTTGTACAGATAAGTGCTGCTATAGCAAGAGTGAGTGAAGACTCGGAAGTGTAGTCCTGGCGGTGCCTGTGCTGCACACACTGTCTACCATTATCTCTAATTGGTATTTTTTTCTTCTCAATTGACTGCTTATCCCTGATCTTCATGTGCTATTGAAACGGTGCATCGAGCTTGTTGATAATGATGGTCTACAGTACTGTAGATAGCACTGTAAAGATATGGACGAAGGGGGAACTTTCTTTGCTCTTTGCTGTATGAGAGAGTGAGCAAGACGCACTCGGTTTTAGCCCCTTTGATTTTATTTATGGCTATACTGTACATGGGCCTATGTCTGTACTTCGTTAAGCCTGGCTGGGTAACATGGCTCCAACTCCATCTATATCTGTCTAGCACTTGCGATTTGGCTTCTCAGAATTTAAGGCACAAAACAGCGGATGAAGCAAATCTGTGATACGGCGGCAGCCTCTCTTTTTCGCTTCTGGCTCAGAAGACATTCCTAGGCAACACACTTCAGGTTAGCCTTGAGGCTTCTTTAATGGAGGAGCAGAAGGTGAATGATTCTAATTATATTTGTGAAGACTATTATAGAAGAGGTCTGATCACATTTGACATGTTAACAAACAAAAGGACTCATGCGTCCGCTTCTATTCCTACTTTGTGTTGTATCACAGTGACCTTCCAATCTCGAATACCCTGTTGCAAGTATGGACATTGTACATCAGAAAGCGAAACTTCTGGGATGTTTCTGTGGGTTTCCTCGACATTCTCCAATATAACCTTCATGAGAAGGAAGCTATTGATGTTGCTGCCCTAAATATTGACTTCCTACGCTATTTCAGAAATGTCTGAAAAATTGTGCACAGTCAGGGAACATGATACACATATCCAAGGAAAGCACCAAGCACTGAAATAAGATATCAGTTTCCTACCCACCATGAATTAAGTGAGTCCGGACATATTGCACTTTGGTACCTAATCCAGATGACACCGTATCTCCGCCCACTAAAGGAAAGTAAATAATGTAGAGGTCAGTAAAGTAGGTATTCTGATGGTTACCTACTACCACTGACCCACTACATTATTATCCATGTATCTGGTGCAGGTATGTCTCCTGTATTGACTTACTGAGGCCTTGGAAAGAGGAATAACCAGGTCACATAACAATCATGCCAGTGAAATCAAATTCACTGTTAAGGAAAGTCTGTACAATTATCCTGTAATTCTCTGCAGAATCTTAAACGCATTACGAAGTGTTGATGACAGTCTAGATAACATTATAGTGTATAACAGAACTTTGAGTAAGCACGTGAGCTGCTGAATTCCTCATTCTAGAGGATGAATTTCTATTATTTCACCTTTAACCTAGCCAATGTAGTTTTGGCCAGGCCAACTTGCAGTGACTCATTTTGTCTGCCACTGGATCAGTCACTTGTTATTTATGTAGATGTGAGCAAAGTGGGGGATGGCACAGTCTTTTGCGGCACTCGCCAAAAGAGGGAGGCTCTTGATTGTATTGACAGAAAAGTTTGAGGTGTATTTGGGCGCTTCACCATACCCCCTTAAAGTGTATAGTGATAACAGCCCCGTATCATTCATATATGAAAAACAATGATGTATGCCTCGTAAGATGAGCTTCCATAATCCGGTCATTCATTATAACTAACCTGTATCAAGGGCAAATTGAATGTGCTGGCTTACGTCCTCTCACAAGAATAAAGTAATATAAAGTCTTTAACTTGATGGTCAACTAGTGTAGCAAAATTCACTTTTAGTGGCATGCAAAGAGTATGTTACAATTTATTGGGCGTATGTCACACTCCCATATAGCGAACCAGGTGTTAAGGGTTTTACGATCGATTAGTTGTCCATCTTTAAATCAGTACCTTGATTCATTGACCAATCACAGGCAAACCCGCCAAAACTGAAGCAATGTGGTTCACTTGTGGTAAGCATTGGCAGACTTGCCTTCTTGCTGGTTGAGTACGGTGGACTATCTGTCTTATGCTTTGCTATCTGTCATTATGGTGTACACTTATTATTCTATCTGTATACAGTGGGTGAAGGCAAAATATACATTATAGTCTACTGCTGAGTTTGTTTGCTCCAATTTCCATTATGACCAGGTCTCACAGGCCATTTATTACCTGTGTTAGTAATACTGTTTGACTTTAGGTTTCCAGTCTTTATGCCCTTAGCGCTTTAATTTCTCAGTGCTTGTGCCTCGTTTAATGTTTTCATTATCTTATATTAACAAACCGTACGACAGTGAGCTGTTAGCAAATAGGAATGTCTGGATTGTTTCCGTGACCGAGGTGGCGTTACTGGCACATAAGAGCTAGAGAGAGCACGCAAGGCACCTTAAGAGGCACATAAGTTCCCCCGTCATCTAATAACATGTTCATTTTTCCACTATAATTATCCTTGTCTATAATTACTATCGCATTTGCTTTGTCTGTTTCGTAAGGTGAAGTCCAGGATCTTTCCTTAATTCATGGTATAACCCAACAAATTTTTGAAGACAATTGTGTTGTAGAGGTTTGAGTTTTGCTCATGAGTTAAGAAAAGATCCCAGACTTCACTTTACGAAACAAAGCAAATGCGATAGTAATTATGGATAAGGTAGATTGTAGTGGAAAAAATGAACATGTTATTAGATGATGAGGGTTCTTACGTGCCCCTTAATCCTCTCCAGTCATCACTGCTGCAGACCTCGAATCTCAGCTCAAGACACGTGTGTATTTCAAGACGAGAGTAAATCTGCGACAGTGTAACAGAAGCAGACAGTTGGATAGAAGCTCATTATATCTCACCATCAAATGACACACCGAAAATTAAGTAAAGATCAAGATTGTCTGATTGTAACAGTTATTAGGGAAAAGGGAGAGACGACTCTAAGAAAATTTAATTTGTCAATTTTTAGATGCTCCCGTTCGTTAACAATAATAATCCTAACCTGTTTACTAAACCCAAGAACAGTGGCGCAGCTGCAGGAAGGAGGGGGAGGGGGGGAGGGAAGTAGAAGATTTGATATTTGAAGTCTCTCCCGCACATGCAAATACTTTTTTCAATTAATGGCTAAATTACACTGTTATGTAGATAAATGGTTCAGAGAACCGACAAATTAATAAATTAGACGCATGTGCAACACTTGGGTATGTTTAATGAGGAAACGTTTCGCCACACAGTGGCTTCATCAGTCCATACAAAGAAGAATAGTGAAGAACAGGAGTAGTTTGAGGTAATCAGTCCCTTAGCCTTGAGTCGATGTAATCAGTTCATCAATCAGTCTTGCCCAATCTGTAGGAATGACCTACTTCCACATTTGAATTTGTCAAGTGTGATACCACCTACGACTGATGCACCTCTCCTGCCTACAGTATATAAGCTACTTCGCACATATGCCGCATTCTTTTCAAGATTTATGGAGTGATTACATTGACTCAAGGGTGAGGGACATGACTTCAGATTCCTCCTGTTCTTCACGATTCTCCTATGTATTGACTGATAAAGTCAATGTTACGAAATGTTTCCTCATTAAAGATACCCATATGCGAAGGCTTACTCAGCCCTGTCAGTTCCTAAGTAAGGATTGAACATTAAAATGGTATAAAATACCGACAAGTTGTTAGGTAAGACACATATGCAACAGTTAGGTATCTTTATTCCGAAACGTTTCGCCTACACAGTAGGCTTCTTCAGTCGAGTACAGAAAAGTTGATAGAAGCAGAAGATACTTGAAGACGATGTAATCAGTCCATCACCCTTAAAGTTTTGAGGTGGTCAGTCCCTCAGTCTGGAGAAGAGCATTGTTCCATAGAATGAAACAAGGGTATCTTGGTACAGACCTACAATCAACTTCGACAACCTCTACTAGTGAGAACGGCTGGATTTGAGAGGACCTGACCTCCCAACATCTGAGTTCTTACCTCTTCTAGTGACCTACGTCTCACCTGTTGGCGCTATATAAAGCTCCATCCTGTCACTTCATCTCCATATTGTTTCATTCTATGGAACAATGCTCTTCTCCAGACTGAGGGACTGACCACCTCAAAACTTTAAGGGTGATGGACTGATTACATCGTCTTCAAGTATCTTCTGCTTCTATCAACTTTTCTGTACTAGACTGAAGAAGCCTACTGTGTAGGCGAAACGTTTCGGGATAAAGATACCTAACTGTTGCATATGTGTCTTTCCTAAGTAAGGAATTGAAAACGCTGGTTCCTCCTTATTCAAATTCAAATACAAAGTTTATTCTCTATAAGAATTACAATGCTGAGTTTACAGAATTTGGTTATTGTGTGGTTTACATGTAGTAAAATAATTACAGAGTGTACCACCAGAACACCTAGCATGGCTAGGCATTTCGGGCAGACTTAGATTAAATCTTAAGTTTAAAATATTACAAAATTATGAGGTAAATTGGTATTATGGCTAAGTGACTAAATACTAGTTTTTGAGTTTAGCAATGTGAATGCTTTTGTTTTGGCACTATACATAGTTTCAGTATTGGAGCATCACAGGCCAACTTATGACTAGTTAAGATTCATTATTTTGAGATTGAGATTGATATTTCTGTTTATGGTCAAATGGGTGAGTGAGTGTAAGTGTGAACCACCAGGTGGTATTCGTGTAAATAGTTGACGGAGTGTATCAGGGAGATAAGATGTTTTCTGATGGTAGTTTTGAAGGTGATGAATGTGTCTGCAGTTTTAGAATTTTCAGGTAGGGTGTTCCAGATTTTAGGGCCTTTGACATGCATTGAATTTTTGTAAAGGTTTAGTCGACAATGGGAATGTCATAGAGATGTTTGTGTCTGGTGTTGTGCCTGTGGGTTCTGTCACAACTATCAAGAAAGCGTTTTAGGTCAAGGTTAATATTGGAATTTAAGGTCCTGTAGATGTAGATTGCACAGTAGTAAGTGTTGATGTACTGAACAGGGAGTAAGTTTAGATCTATGAAGAGTGGGGGGGAGGGGGGTGTTGCCAGGGATGGAATTTAGCGATTATTCTTACTGCAGCTTTTTGTTGGGTTATTATTGGCTTTAGGTGTGTTGCTGCAGTTGAACCTCAAGCACAGATAGCATAGGCGAGGTATGGATATATAAGTGAATGGTATAGTGTGAGAAGGGCAGTTTGCGGCACGTAGTATCGTATCTTGGAGAGGATCCCAACCGTTTTGGATACTTTTTTGGTTATGTGTTGGATATGGGTGCTGAAGTTTAGGTTGTTGAGGTATAGGCCTAAGAATTTGCCCTCATTATGCCTGGCAATTAGACTGTTGTCGATCTTAATGTTAATTTGCGCATCTCCTGTTCTGCTACCAAACATATTGTAGTAGGTTTTGTCAGTGTTAAGCGTAAGTTTATTGGGTGTCATCCAAGTCGATATTTTGATCAGCTCATTAACAATGGTGTTGAGGGTGGCAAGATTAGGGTGAGAGATAACATAAGTCGTGTCGTCAGCAAAGAGAATGGGGTTCAGGTGTTGAGATACATTTGGAAGATCATTGATGTATATGAGGAAGAGCAGGGGACCAAGGACACTTCCCTGCGGAACTCCAGTATCAAGTGGCCGTGTTGTTGATGCTGTGTCTTTAATGGTGACATACTGATACCTATTAGTAAGGTAAGATTTGAAATATGCAAGTGCATGGCCTCTTATACCATAATGGTCAAGTTTGTGGAGTACGATGTCGTGGTCTACTGTGTCAAAAGCTTTTCCTAGGTCAATAAAAATTCCTAGTGGATATTCCTTATTTTCCAATGCTGTGTAAAGCAGATCTAGCATTTTTATGATTGCATCATTAGTGCTTTTATTTTTTCCTGAATCCAAATTGGCAGGGGTTGAGTATGTTTGTGCCGTTATAAATGAATATATTCTCCTGTGCACGAGTTTCTCAAAGATTTTGGATAGCAATGGTAAGTTTGATATTGGCCTATAGTTGTTTAAATCTGTAGGGTCACCACATTTATGTATTGGTGTAACCCTTGCCGTCCTGAGTAGTTTCGGGAAGGTGCTAGTTTCTAGTGACTTGTTAAAAAGTAATGAGATAGCATGCGAGAGGACATGGGCCGCTCTCTTGTACAATGATGGTAGGACATGAGACAGATTCCCTGAGTTATTTTTAAGTGACTTTATAATCTCGGTGACTTCCGTGGGCTCAGTTGCAGCAAGATAGAAGGAATTTGGGAAATTCCCATCTAGTTAGTCCCCGGCATGGGCATTGGTACGTGGGATTTTATTGGCGAGATTAGAACCTATGGTTGAGAAGAAGTCGTTTATCTTGTTAGCTGTGTCAGTGGGATGCAGTGGTGTTTCATTAGGTTTAGTTAGGACAATATTCTTGTTTTTTTTTCAGTTTGTGGGTCCCTAGAATCAGTGTTTTCCAGGTTTTTTTTATATCTCCTCTTGTGTCAGTGTATCTACTGGAGTAGTATAGTTGTTTGGCTTTCTTTATTACTTTGGTGAGGACTGATGAATAGTGTTTAAGAATATCTTTGTGTATTAAGCCCTGTCTATATTGCTTTTCATATTGGTGTTTCTTATCAATGGATTTCAGAATGGTGCTGGTTAGCCATGGGCAGCCAAGCAGTTTGTTTGTGATGTTTCGTTTTTATAGGACAATGTTTGTTGTATAGTCTAAGTAATTTGTTAAGAAAAATGTCTGTCCAGTCATCAATTCTGTAGGCCAGTCAAGTCTCTAGGTCAGTTGTGAACTTCCTTATTGAGGCCTCATCATGGAGTCTAAATGAAACTTTGTTGTATTCAAGTGGTGGTTTACTAATGTTTGTCAGGAGGAAGGTAGGGTAGTGGTCTGTAGTGCTATCTGTGATTATCCCTGATTTAAGGGGGGCTAGTATATTGGTCCATATGTGGTCTATTATGGTTGCACTTGTTTCAGTGAGCCTGGTTGGTTTAGTTATTGTTGGTATGAGAAGTGTGTTGTTCATATTGCTGATGAAATCAGTTACAGGCTGATCATCTAGTAGGCCAAGGTTAATGTTGAAGTCTCCAGCTAAGAGAAGGTGGTGCTTATTCGTTTGTCTGTTTGTTATTAGTGCCTTTAATTTCTCACTGAAATTTGGGATGTTTGTGTGGGGTATCCGGTAAATGGCACCGATTGTTATAGGCGTCTTAAGGTTTTTTTACAGTAAAATTAGTAAAAATATATTCTCCATATTCATCACTAAAGCAAGTGATGCTAATACAAGATAATTGGTTAGAGTATTAGATTGCAATACCACCCCCAACTTGGTATGGTTTGCAGTTGTGGATTGCTGTGTATCCTGGTAGAGGGTAGATGTCTATTGTGTCCTGCTTAAGCCAGGTCTCAGTAAATAAATGATGGAAAACATAACATAAGATAAACATTTTTATTACACGACTTAAAGCATAAATGTAAAACAATTAAACATAAGAATTAATCCTATTTTAAAGAAAAATGAAATATAAAAAATGATACTTGAATTCAAAGCTAATTTGTGCAAATGTTGTAGAAGGGCGAGTCGATGTTGACACCACGCTGTGGAGACTGTCGAAACACTGAAGCCGTTGTTGTAGAGAAAGGAGGGGGATGGGGGTGCCGTCACTGCTGTTCGTGACACAAGTTGGTTTCCACAATACAATTCTGCCAAGGTGAACTTATCCTCTGATCACCACAGTATTCCTGAAAATGTTGGAGTGCCATTCTTGTCACAAGACGCGTAGTTACGCTGGGTGTGTAGCTGACTAGGGTGATCGGTTAAGTGTGGAAGGGGGCGGCTGTACCATAGGTATGTGCTGTTAACTCACTAAATCTTTGCCAGATCCCTGCTGTCCTTATCTTCACCTCGCCCGTGTCACATGACCCACCACGATAATTCAAGGCTACAATTAAGAAATAAATAGTTACAACCTGCTCGCTAAATCACTCACACGACAGGCATACAGCCTTTAAAAGAAATGGTGAGGATTAATAAAAAAAAAAACAGTTTAAACTCAAAGCCAGGCAGGAATACCTACAAATGTACAGCCCTAAATAAAAGTGAAGACAAGCAAAGAAAAAGATAAATAGTACAGGAATGAAACGCATACTTAGAGGTTTGATGGAAGCAGCCAGTCAAGTGATTTCTCCACTGGTTGGAGATTCACACATCACCTTCCACCGAGTGAGAAGAGGGGAGGAGGGGAGGGGGTTGGAACAGTGGGAGCTAGACACTCCACCTGCCTTAACTAGCAGACTGCCAACAATCATCACCATATATTCATAATTTCCCTACTCCTATATTGAACTTTCCCCTCACACTAAGTATTGGACATGTGTGTAATTTATCTACACTGTTATACTGACCAGCGACTGAAAGCACGATCGTTTAACAATTGTCACATGCACAAAACATATAACAAAAATGATTTCTTTGAGATTTTCAGCGTCATATGATTTTTTAAGCCCCTCCCTGACCTAATTCCTGGCTTAAGCCCACCCACCCCAGATTGAAATTCCTGCTACGCCACTGCCCGAGACTGGCAAGATATAATATAAAAACTTGGCATTTTACTAGAGTAACGTTAAATGAAATACCTATCCTTGCATATATTCTGATATTATTCATGTTTTATGCATATACTATATATATATATATATATATATATATATATATATATATATATATATATATATATATATATATATATATATATATATATATATATATATATACCCTGATCTCTAGCAGAAGGAGACTCGAACCTACGAACCTTGGAACAAGGTACGCAGTGCTTTACCATCCTCACTAAACTGGACCAATACCTTGGCGGCCAGAGATCAGTGTTTGTGTATGTTTCGCCTGCTCTTGCGAATTCCTTGCATTGTTAAAATCTCTAGTTGGTGGATGCATGCAGGGGATGAGATGAAAAGCAGTAAGCCTCCCGCCTGAAAGCTGGCTGCCTTGGATCAACGTCTAGCATGAGCTGGGCGCCAAGATATTGGTCCAGTGTGGTGAGGATGGTAAAGCACTACGTACCTTGCTCCAAGGTTCGTAGGTTCGAGTCTCCTTCGGCCAGAGATCAGTGTTTGTGTATATTCCGCCTGCTCTTGCGAATTCCTTGTATATATATATATATATATATATATATATATATATATATATATAGATATATATATATATATATATATATATATATATATATATATATATATAATCTTTCAACACACCGGCCATATCCCACCGAGGCGGGGTTGCCCAAAAGGAAGAACAAAAGTTTCTCCTTTTACATTTAGTAATATATACAGGAGAAGGGGTTACTAGCCCCTTGCTCCCGGCATTTTAGTCGCCTCTTTCAACACTCATGGCTTACGGAGGAAGAATTCTGTTCCACTTCCCCATGGAGGTAAGAGGAAATAAACAAGAACTAGAAAGAAAATAGAAGAAAACCGGAGGGGTATATATATATATATATATATATACACATATATATATATATATATATATATATATATATATATATATATATATATATATATATATATGTAATGTTTGTATGTGTAGTGTGACCTAAGTGTAAGTAGAAGTAGCAAGACGTACCTAAAATCTTGCATGTGTACGAGACAGAATAAAGACACCAGCAATCCTACCATTGTGTAAAACAAATACAGGCTTCCGTTTTACACTCACTAGGCAGGACGGTAGTACCTCCCTGGATGGTTGCTGTCTACCAACCTACTACATACAATTGTCACATACTCATATATATATATATCTTCTCTCACACACATACACACACATATATATATATTTATATATATATATATATATATATATATATATATATATATATATATATATATATATATATATATATATATATGCAGGACAGCCACTGAAAAAAAGAAATGTAAAATAAAAGATCAGAAGGCATATAAGGGCGAAACTGCACATGAATGGTATACAGTAATGACAAGATGAAAATTAAACACATGTGGAACATCTGAGTATCTTTATTATAGACGTTTTGCCATCCAGTGGCTTTATCAATACAAATTCAAGGATGTATTTGGAAGACAGAAGTGCTATGTACAGTAGATGAGATCATCAGTCCTCACCGTAGTAGTGAAGTGAATATTCTTCACTATTGAGATGCTCTTCACACCAGTTCCAAGGCTGAGGAACTGATTAACTCATTTTTTTTCATTCCCTGCCTGGATGAGGTAGAGTGCGGTCGTGCTTTGCACCCCTCGACTGTTTTCCCAGACGAGCTACTCAGAGAACAATATGGCGCTAGGTGTGCGCCGGAGAGTGAATACTGTGGGCATTGAGCTCATTAGTGGGGCTTTAACGCCTACGTCAGTCGATGTGTTATTTTTTTATATTTTTATTTAGAAACACAGAATTGTGAGGGAAAAGTTCAATAGATAGGAGTAGCGAGGGAGTATATAGTAACAATAGTTTCATTGCCGGCTACTTGTTAAGGTAGGGTAAGTCAAGCTCCCGCTATTCCCGCCTTTTTTCCCCCACCCCAAAAGTGATAGTTTGACTGCTGGCTGTTTGTTAAGGTAGGGTCAGTCTAGCTCCCCCTATCCCTTTCCCTCCTCCTCCCCCCCCCGAAAGGTGACGTGTGGGGCTCCGGTCCAAACAGTAATCACTAGACTCACAGCTCCCAGCACTACTGTAAGTACATGCCTGCCTTGTATTCTAGTGGATTTATTGGTTGAAAGCTTCACTTTTGACCAATAATAAACTTAGTCCTTTCAGTCTTGCTCTAAGTTGACTGTTGTAATAATCACCACATCTTTTAGGTATTGTACTTATCATGGAGAGTGATTTCTTAAGCAGTGGGTAACCTGTCTATCTTTCCAGCTTGGATGACAGAGAGGGTCACCTGCCAATTAACAAGTAGAACTGATGGAGATGGACTAACGTCCTGAGACTTGCCCTTTTTGGATTTAATTACCTGTGCACCTGTATGAAATTGCACGACGTAACCCCTCATCATTACAGCGGTAAAGAACCTGCTTTCCTCTCATCGGGATAGAATACTCAAGGCTATACTGTGAAGAACTAGCCAGTGGGTTGTAACCAACACCTGCGACCCCCCCCCCATCATCGGCAACGGCTACAATTTCAACAAGCAGTGTCACCAACACCAGACACCCAAGTTTTATATTAGCGTTGAATTCAGTTATTTATATTTTTCATTTTTCATTTTCTTTAATGTAGGATTAATATTTCATATTTGTGTTTTATATTTTATATTTTCTATATAATAAAGTGTTTGTTTGTCTGTTATTATTTCTTTTTCTATTCATTAATTTTCCTGAGGAGGAGCCAGCCTTGGTAATACTGTCCGAAGTTTTTACAGGGCTGAGTAAGTCTTCACAAGTGGCGACCTTGCCAGGATCAACTACAGAATCAAGATTCAATTCCATCTCGAATCTACCATTGGAACTTCAACGCCGCATACCACAGACGGTTACCACCAGCCATGAGTAATCATTCTCTATGGTAGGACTACAGTACAGGTATTTGAAAGATTTGGTGATTGTTATGGTCTCTATTGTAAATCAAGTCAAGGCAGGAATACTAGTTACTACTAGCCATCTATTTTTGTGTGAGCTTGAAACACTTTGGAGGATTAGATTCTAGGGACCCGAGATTTTCCAGTGACAATTTGTTTCATTGAGCTCTTTATTATATCAAGGGAACTGTCATAGGACACTCTTGATTTGTTGGTGAGAAGATTGGATGGTCAAGTGACCCCATTCAACTTACTGTTTGCTTGGAGCCGGCATAGAACCCTTCGTTTTAATTAATACATACTGTATAATTGAAGCAGGGATCGAGCCCTCTGGTTTATTTACAGTTTGAGCGGTGCAGGAATTGAACCCTCCGTTTTCTTTAATACCCGTTTCATTTCCCCTGATAGTTATTCTTGCAAGCATGGAGGAATACCAGTTTTGGATGAATGCTGGAAGTAAGTTAGGAATAACAGGGAAAATTTTAGAATCTTTCATTAGTGCTAAGATCCAGGAAAGACTTGAAAGAGAGAGAATTGAGAGAGAAGAGAGACAGAAAGGGAAAGAGAAGAAGAAAAGGAGAGTGAGAGAGAATCGAAAGAGAAGAGTAAAAGGAGAAAGAGAACCTTGAAAGACAGGAGAAAAAGGAGAGATAGAGAATTGAGAGAGAAATCCAAGAAAGACAGAGAGAAAGAGAAGACAAAAAGGAGCATGATAGACTTGATCGTGAAGAAAGAGTTAGAGAAAGTGAGGAACAGGCTAAAATACGTGAGGAACAGGCTAAAATAAGAGAACTTGAGGAAAGAGCAAAGGATAGAGAAGTTGAGGAAAAAGCTAGAGAACTTGAGTTAATAGAGAGAGGAAAGGATCGTGAGCTCGAAAAATCTCGCCTTGAATTAGAGAATAAAAAGTTAACTTTTACACAACAACAATTAGAGGAAGGAGTAATTGAACATCATGCAGCTAGTGCACATATTCCAACACCTAATTTACCTCCCTTCACAGAGGGGGAAGACATAACTTCATACATTATCAGGTTTGAAAATACCGGTGCCCTTTGTGAATGGCCTGCTGACACCTGGGCTACCAGGTTAGGAATGTTATTTTCTGGTACAGCCTTGAATATCTATGCAACTTTGTCGCAGGATATCATACGTAATTATAACCTACTGAAGAAGGCAATCCTTAAAGCATATCAAAAAATCACTAATTCTTACAGGAAAGATTTCAGGTATGCCACCTTACAGCCTGGCCAGAACTTTCAGCAGTTACAGGTAACACACTTTCGTTTGTTCGACTTTTAGATAGAGAGTTCAGGAATTGATCACAGTTATGAATCTCTTAGAGACTTCATGGTTGCTGACCAGTTCCTGACAGCTCTTCCCCATCAGATACAAACATTCATCAGAGAACGTAACCTGATTTAAGCTGAGGAAGTTGCTGAGGCTGCTGACCTGTATGCTGAGGCTCACAATTCCTATAAAGACCTAAAGGGATCGAACCCTAAGAGCAAGGGTTCATCAGACCTTAAGAACCTCTAATGGAAAGTAAAATGACTTTTTATTCCTGTTTGTCATTTGTGTGGTGTTAAGGGACATAAACGTCCAGATTGTCCTTCTAAGAAGGTCCGAAAAGTTGGAAGATGTTTTAAAGACTGTAATGACCAAGCACCCTTCTGTTCAGGAACAGTTAATGGACTTAATGTATCTACCATTTTACGATATAAGCAACAATATAAGAAAACCTAGAACTAAACAGAGGACAACCTACACCTGAACATTTCTCAACCAAAAAATAGCTACAACACGAAACTAGTTCTCTTATTCATATCTTGTATAAAAACTTTATATACTAAACATTAATTATATACTAATGCCTTTTACTCACAATTGTGTTGTATAGTAACATTTTATGTACATAGACATTCGAAAACTAAAATTCCCAATACAATATTTTCGAGGAGACTAATAGCACCGCCACACCAAATATACCCTAACAAAAACATCTTATGCAACATTGCATACACTAGAATAAACGATAAGTTATAAAAAAAAAATTCTGATATATGCCTCCTCTCATCATATACAAGGTACACAGTATGAACAGTTTGAAATATCCCCTTAATCCGTATGTGTATGTGAAGGCTTACTCAGCCCTGTAACAACTTCAGACAGTATTACCAAGGCTGGCTCCTCCTCAGGAAAATTAGTGAATTGAAAAAGAAATAATAACAGACAAACATAAACACTTTATTACATAGAAAATATAAAACACTTAAATATGAAATATTAATCCTACATTAAAGAAAATGAAAAATGAAAAATATAAATGATAACTGAATTCAACGCTAATATATTTGGGGGTGTCTGGTGTTTGTGACACTGAGTGTTGTTGAAATCGTAGCAGTTGCTGATGATGGGGGGGGGGGTCGCAGGTGTTGGTTACAACCCACCGGTTCGTTCTTCACAGTATAGCCTTGAGTATTCTATCCCGATGACAGGAAAGGTTCTTTACTGCTGCAATGATGAGGGGTTAAGTCCTGCAATTTCATACAAGTGCACAGGTAATTAAATCCAAAAAGGGGAAGTCTGAGGACGTTAGTCCATCTCCATCAGTTCTGCTCATTGATTGACAGGTGACCCTCTCTGTCATCCAAGCTGGAAAGATAGACAGGTTACCCACTGCTTAAGAAATCACTCTCCATGATAAGTACAATACCTAAAAGATGTGGTGATTATTACAGCAGTCAACTTAGAGTAAGACTGAAAGGACTAAGTTTATTATTGGTCAAAAGTGAAGCTTTCAACCAATAAATCCACTAGAATACAAGGCAGGCATGTACTTACAGTAGTGCTGGGAGCTGTGACTCTAGTGATTACTGTTTGGACCAGAGCGCCACACGTCACCTTTCGGGGGGGGGGGAGGAAGAAGGAAGGGAAGGGATAGCCAGAGCTAGACTGACCCTACCTTAACAAGCAGCCGGCAGTCAAACTATCACTTTCGGGGAGGGGGAAAAAAGGAGGGAATAGCGGGAGCTTGACTTACCCTACCTTAACAAGTAGCCGGAATTGAAACTATTGTTACTATATACTCCCTCGCTACTCCTATCTATTGAACTTTTCCCTCACAGTGTATATATATTCCTACCTCATTAACCTCCACTCAGAGATGAGCACTTAAAAGTATCGAAGAGGACACCTTGGCAGAATCTTCAGAATCGAGTAAAGCATACTAATGAAACCTCCACCTCGCTCCCAGAAGCCCCATTTCATTAACCGGACACACCCCACACACAAAGACCTATGCACACAAAATTACACACACACACACACACACACATACTCTTTCACCCTACCCCTCCCCACCACTCCTCTCCCACATAGCCACAGTTCCTCCACTACCTCCCCCCCCCACACTCTGACATACACACTAGTAACATAACATACAGAACTACATAGGTTTCCCACTCTGAGGCAATCAGGATAAAACAAAAATGGGTTGCCAGAGAGCAACAAGAAAAACCAAGGGACAGGAGGAAGCTGCAAAGGAAGATTGGGCAGCAGAGCTCATAAAAAGGGATCATGAATGGGAAGAAAAACTAGAAGAATTTAGGATGAGAATGGAAGAGAGGATAGATATGGAAAGTAGGAACTGGAAGGTGCATGTCAAAGCAGCAGAGGCTAGGATACAGAGTTTAGAAGAGGAACTGAAAAATCTGAAACAGCCTAAAGAACTAAAGAACATTTTGGGATTGACAACAGAGACTGCTAACTCAGCCACAAATAAGGGGACAGTAGCAAAAGAAGGAGCACAACTGCATGGAGAAGCTCTATCAGAGGAGACTGTAGTAGATGAAAGAGCTAAGCTTTATGTGGAGGCTCTAACAGACAACAGAGCCCAAGGAAAGCCGAGAAGGGAAAATGACTGGCCACTGAGCCCAAGTACATTAGCTAGTGAAACTGAAGAAAGGAAAGCTGCAGTGGAGGAAACCAAATTAAATGAGGGGATACACAGAGATATGCAGTGGGAGAATGAAAGGGTGAGGTCAGTCTGTGTATGGGCTCCAGGAAGTTGAAGGGGAAACATATGAAGCAAGAAAACAAGAGGAAAAAAAAGCAATTGAAAGCATCATGAAAGCAATAGGAGAAGACGACATGACCCAGCTGGAAAATTTTCAGAGAATAGGGGGGTTTGTCAAAAAAAAACCCGGCCAGTGAAAGTGACCTTCAAGGCGGAAGCGACTCGGAACAGGATCCTGCAGCAGAAAGCATGATTAAGGGACATGCCGGCAGGAAGATCAAATACAGCCTCCCTCACAACTTCCTATAGAAGCCTCCCAACCAGGTCAATCCCAGTGCAACCAAACACTCTAAATCAAAACACCCATGCCACATCCAATGCCCCCCACCCACTTCATTACAAACTCCACCCCCACAGCAGCAACCCATAGTTCCTTACCAGGTCTCCCACTTCCCCAACCCCAATACACCTCCCAGACCACAGTCTTAGAAAAGAAGTTGGGTGTGGTATACAAATGCAGATGGAATAACAAACAAGTATGAGGAGTGGCACGAGAGAATCAAGGAGACATCCCCAGACATAATAGCACTCACAGAAACAAAACTCACCAGAATAATAACAGATTCAATCTTTCCATCCGGATATCAAATCATCAGGAAAGACAGTGGGAGTAGAGGGGGAGGAGGAGTTGCACTGCTCATTAAAAACCAGTGGGGTTTTGAGAAAATGGAAGGAATGGATGGCACGGGTGAAAGGGACTATGTAGTAGGAACAATCCAGTCTGAGGGGCATAAGGTGATAATTGCAGTAATGTACAACCCACCACAGAACTGCAGGAGGCCAAGAGAAGAATATGATGAGAGCAACAGAGCAATGATCGACACACTAGCCGAGGTGGCCAGGAAAGCACACATGGGAGCAAAGTTACTTGTTATGGGTGATTTCAATCACAAGGAGATTGACTGGGGAAATCTGGAGCCCCATGGGGGTCCCAAAACATGGAGAGCCAAGATGATGGATGTGGTACTGGAAAACTTCATGCATCAACATGTTAGAGACACTACCAGAGAGAGAGGAGAGAATGAACCAGCAAGACTGGACCTTGTATTCACCTTGAGAAGTTCGGACATCGAGGGTATCATGTTTGAAAGGCCCCTGGGAGCTAGTGATCATGTGGTTCTGTGCTTCGACTACATAGTTGAGCTCCAAGTAAAGAGAGTAGCAGGAATAGGCTGGGAAAACCAAAACTAAAAAGGGGGGAACTACTCAGGCATGAGGAACTTCCTTCAAGACATTGAGTGGGAGAGGGAACTGACAGGAAACCAGTACAAGAAATGATGGACTATGTGGCAACAAAATGCAAGGATGCAGAGGAGAGGTTTGTTCCCAAGGGAAACAGAAATAATGGGAAGAACAGAACGAGTCCTTGGTTCACCCAAAGGTGTAGGGAGGCAAAAACTAGGTGTACTAGAGAATGGAAAAGGTACAGAAGACAGAGAACTCAGGAAAATAAAGAGATTAGCCGAAGAGCCAGAAACGAATATGCACAGATAAGAAGGGAGGCTCAGAGACAATATGAAAATGACATAGCATCCAAAGTAAAGACTGACCCGAAGCTGTTGTACAGCCACATCAGGAGGAAAACAGCAGTCAAGGACCAGGTAATCAGACTGAGGATGGGTGATGGGGAATTCACAAGAAACGACCGAGAGGTATGTCAGGAGCTCAACACAAGATTTAAAGAGGTATTTACAGTGGAAACCAGTAGGACTCCAGGAAATCAGAACAGGGGGGCACACCAGCAAGTGCTGGATGAGGTACATATAACCAAGGAGGAGGTGAAGAAGCTATGCGAACTTGACACCTCAAAGGCGGTGGGACCAGACAACTTCTCTCCATGGGTCCTTAAAGAGGGAGCAGGGATATTGCATGAGCCATTAACAAAGATCTTCAACACATCATTTGAAACTGGGCAACTCCCTGAGGTATGGAAAATGGCAAATGTAGTCCCAATTTTTAAAAAGGGAGACAGACATGAGGCACTAAACTACCAACCTGTATCACTAACGTGTATAGTATGCAAGGTCATGGAGAAGATAATCAGGAGGAGAGTGGTGGAGCACCTGGAAAGAAACAAGTGTATAATTGACAACCAGCACGGTTTCAGGGAAGGAAAATCCTGTGTCACAAACCTACTAGAGTTTTATGACAAGGTAACAGAAGTAAGACAAGAGAGAGAGGGGTGGATCGACTGCACATTTTTGGACTGCAAGAAGGCCTTCGACACAGTTCCTCACAAGAAGTTACTGCAAAAGCTAGAGGATCAGGCACACATAACAGGAAAGGCACTGCATTGGATCAGAGAATAACTGACAGGGAGGCAACAACGAGTCGTGGTACGTGAAGAGGTGTCAGAGTGGGCGCCTGTGACAAGCGGGGTTCTACAGGGGTCAGTCCTAGGACCTGTGCTGTTCTTGGTATATGTGAACGACATAACGAAAGGGATAGACTCAGAAGTGTCCTTGTTTGCAGATGATGCAAAGTTAATGAGAAGAATGAAATCTGATGAGGATCAGGCAGGACTACAAAGAGACCTTGACAGGCTACAAGCCTGGTCCAGCAACTGGCTCCTTGAATTTAACCCTGCCAAATGCAAAGTCATGAAGATTGGTGAAGGGCAAAGAAGACCGCAGACACAGTATAGTTTAGATGGCTAAAGACTGCAAACTTCACTCAAGAAAAAAAAAAATCTGGGGGTGAGTATATCACCGAGCATATCTCCTGAGGCGCACTTCAATCAGATAACTGCTGCAGCATATGGGCGCCTTGCAAACCTACAGATAGCATTCCGATACCTCAGTAAGGATTCATTTAAGACTCTGTATACCATTTACGTCAGGCCCATACTGGAGTATGCAGCACCAGTTTGGAATCCACACCTAGTCAAGCACGTCAAGAAATTAGAGAAAGCGCAAAGGTTTGCAACAAGACTAGTCCCAGAGCTACGGGGATTGTCCTACGAAGAAAGGTTGAGGGAAATCGGCCTGACGACACTGGAGGACAGGAGGGTCAGGGGAGACATGATAACGACATATAAAATACTGCGCGGAATAGACAAGGTGGACAAAGACGGGATGTTCCAGAGAAGGGACACAGACACAAGAGGTCACAATTGGAAGTTGAGGACTCGGATGAATCAAAGGGATGTTAGGAAGTATTTCTTCAGTCATAGAGTAGTCAGACCTTGGAATAGCCTAGAAAGTGACGTAGTGGAGGCGGGAACCATACATAGTTTTAAGGCGAGGTATGATAGAGCTCATGGGGCAGGGAGAGAGAGGACCAAGTAGCAATCAGCAAAGAGGGGGGGGGTGGAGCGGTGTCTCGGCCCCTGCAACCACAAATAGATGAGTACAAATAGGTGAGTACACACACACACACACACACACACACACACACACGCACGCACATGCACATGTGCACACACACACACACACACACACACACACACGCACACACACACGCACACACACACACACACACACACACACACACACACACACACACACACACACACATGAAAGCTCCCATAAAGACAGGGTCTTACATCATGTTAAAACATGGATCGGTGAATGAGAATCGATTGACCACTGCCACAACCAAGAACCATTCACTCAGAACAGACTCTGTCGATCGACAGAAGCTATACCTTGGGTTCCTGTGTCATGCAGCGTCTATATCTTTTCATACTGAAACCCCCTGTGAACTATAAAGGAATACTAACGTCTAGTCTCGAGGACAACTGGCTTCGTCCTCATCTTAAGAACATAATGCTAATGTTGTCTCACATACACCACTGTAGCAGCCACCATCACCTCACTTCCTACATTCATCCCCAATTACTCATCAGTCACCTCTGGAAGCCAGCCTCAGTAACCCAAAAACACCCCTTAACCACACCCATACATTTTCCAAAATAGGACAAAAATACACCACATGGAAGGCATTTTCCACATCACATTGTGCACATGACGCCTCACTCACATATCCCATCTGCCTTAACACCTCTTTTGACTCCAATGTACCCATAAGGAATCTGCACACTACTACTCGCACCCTTGTAGGAATTCTTAGCTTTCGAAATTCCTCCCATATTACCTCCCATTCATGTGTGGGGAAGACAGCCACTCCTTGCAGCGTCTCCCGACGATACTAATCTCCCACCAGCCTCCCTATGCACAATCGGTGCACACCTCGAACCCTTAACATATACCGCAACATATCCTCACACACTTCCAGGCCACTCCCACTCCAACAACAACGAACGTCCCTCATCACCTCCCCCACACGCCGGCCCCTGACCCCCCCCTCTGAGGTATCGCATCTTGGCATAAATTGCCCTCACACTGGGCCCCAATGCCAACAAACTCAATCCCCCCTGACACACCCCAGTCATTACTACGTCACGTCCCAACCACATATGTACCTTAACGCCCTCCTTTGGATTTCTATTGCATCACAATCCCTCAAGGGATATACTGCCGCCACCCCCCAAACCTTAATGTATACCAACGAATTCACGACCACTGCTCTTTGATGCAACTTAACATCTCTGGCCCAAAGGCCACATAGTCTACCTACTGCCCTGTCCCTAACCACCTCTGAATTAACCCTTCTACTGTCCTGCCTATCCGCTGTGTACCAAATCCCACAAATCTTGATCCGTTCCACGACATTCCATCCAAACCCCTGACCCAATCTCCCACTTACCCAAGTGCCCACCTCTAACAACATCGACTCGCTTTTGCTCACGTTCATTCCTGTTACAGCCCCCAAATTCTTGATGACTCTACCCACCCTTGAAAAATCCTCCTTTCCATTAAGTAAGATCGTCGTATCATCAACATAACCCACAACACCCCCTTCATTCCCCTCAGCACCCACCCCACACAACTCTCGGTCTACAAGCTCATAAAATGGATTCTGTACACAAGCAAATAACAGCTGTGAAAGTGGGCAACCCTGCCGCAAACCCCTCTCCATATGAATCTCACAACCTAACCGACTGTTCACCTGCACCCGTATCATCGCCCCCACATACAATGCATCCACCCACCCTACCACCTTGGCTCCAAAACCCAAACCACTCGAGCGCTCACGCAAGAACACCCTGTCCACACAATCATATGCATTCTCTCAATCCACACCTAGATTTCCCCCTCCACAGCCCTCTAAGAAATCCCTTATGTGCTCGTGTCCTTCTCGTATACTCCTCCCTGGAATTTCAAACTGACCACAGTGTAAGAGGGATTCCAGAACCCCCTTCATTCTATTCCCTAAAATCTTTGTGAACACCTTATAGTCCACACACATTAAGGAAATTGACCGGAAAGCACTCAGTGCCTGTTCCCCTTCCTTCTTTGGTACTAATACTACTATGCCCGTACATTGTGACTCGCCCATTCTCCGCCCATCTAGCATATTGTTCAAAACCCCAACAAAACAGTGCCTCATGCACCCCAATGAGCCCTATAAAATTCGATAGGCAAACCGTCAATCTCTGGCGCTTTACCCGTGCTCATGCCGAAGACAGCATCCACCACCTCAGCCTCACTAATATCAGCCTCCAACCGCCCCACTATCCTTTTCTCCTATAGCATTATGAACCCCACTACTGAAAGACTCCTTCCAGGTGCCTCGCCTCCTACACTTTCCATTTTCCCCTGAACCATTCATCGGCATAAATGCTCATACTCTCTGTGGAGACGAGGACTGCACCCTCCGGGTAATTCCCCACCCCGGCACTAGTCACTAACTGCAATAACGTGGTCACTCTCCTATGTTCTCTAAACTTATGCAAAACATACCTAGTCGGTTTATCTCCCCACAACATGTCGTCCAACCCTGAACGAAAACGTACCACATCAAAACGTTAGGAATCTCCTCAATCCTACCTCGAAGTAATGCGATCTCTTCCTCCCCTCCCCCACTCCCGTAACATGCCTGCAACTGTCCCTCCAAATAATTCTGCAACCCATATCTCCATCTTGCTTCCTCACGTTCCTTGACCCTATAAAAATCCGCAATCCCAGGTTTCGCCTGCAACTCCCACCAGTATATAAGCTCCATAGCCCGATCCCTAGCACCCCAAAACCCATTCCACCACTCCTCAAAATCCCTTCCCCCGCCCTACCCCCTGAGCAGCCGCACATTCAACTTCCAATAGCCGGGGTAAATATGCACGGCACCCTCTCACGACAGATCTACTATCACTGCCCTATGATCCAAGAAACCCACATCAAATGTTTGTACCCTCCCTACCTCCAATCTCTGCATGACTTAAATTCTATCTAGTCTTGCAGCATACCCGCTATGTACGAACATGTGCTCCACCATATAACCTTCCCCCCTGCAACATCTACGACACCCACGTCCCTCAACACATCCCTCAGAACACTTAAAACACAACCTGCCCCCCTTGGTTCAACATCTCGGCCCCGAATAACACAATTCCAATCCCCACCAGTGATCGTGATGGCAGGCAATCCTTGCAGATGATACAATAAGTCTTCCCTCACAAAATCCGCCTTTACCCGTGTATTGCTCGATGCCAGCACATACACTCCAATGAAACATGCCCTTCTATCACCCCATACGCCATCTACCCACACAACCCTCCCCCCTGCATCCTCCCAACCCGTGATAAGCAAGGGGTTGGTCACCTTTATCGCTATCGCCACCCCCCCCTGTCAACAGCTGATCACAACTAACGTACAACTTATACCCATTCAACACCAACTCACTTCTAGTCTTATGATTATGTTCCTGCAAGAAACACACATCCACCTGAAATCTACGTAAAAACCATACCAACCACACAGTTTTGATCTCAGCTTTGAGACCATTCACATTTAGGGTGACACACCTGTAGGTTACAAGAAGGGCGGCTTCCCTCGATGCTGCTGTGGCTTGCCTATCACACCTTTACCACAGACTTTCCCAGGGCTCCCTCCCCACCCTTTACCCTTTCACTGCATAACTCATTCTCCACTGGATCCTTTCAGTCCGACAACTCCTCCTTCGGTGCCCAAGCTTTTTTGCCCGACCTCTGCCCCAGCGTGAGTATCTCCTCGGCCTCTGCTGTACCAGCTGGCCTTTTTCTAGAGCCACCACTCACACACATATCCTCATCTGACAAATTCTGATGGACCTCCACCTCCACCACTTGCTCCAAACGAGGTCCACGAAATGTTTTTACTACAGACTGCTGTTCCTCCCTCGCATCGGCCTCGGCAACACTTAAGACACAGGTCTCCGACCCGTCCAAAAAATCTCTCAACACGTCATCCAGTAAGTTGTCCTGAGGCACGTCGTTCCTTCTCGGTGGAGCCCCCGACGGTCTCGTTGGCTCCCCCGAGTCTACCGTGAGTGTGACACACGTACTTTCTTCTCGTTCAACCTCATCACTCCAACTACCAATCGTCCTTGCTTCCTCCTCTCCCAACTCTGGCCTCAACTCAAGGACGCTGCTCCACAGCCGACATGCCAGGTGCCCTGGTAGGCTGTCTCCTAGGACACTGTGCTGCCATATGATCGCAGGAGCTACATAAGCGACAGATCCTTCTCTGTCCGGCATAGTGCATGTAGACCCGAGTCCTGTAACCCACTAGCGTAACGTAGGATGGTATAAGCCTAGCCAAAATCATTGTGAGGGTATAAGAACCCTCCGGTAGTCCCTCGTATGTCCCATCTTCCCATACTCCCATAGTAGCTGAATGGACTTTACCATAATTGTTGAAAGCCTCTTGTATACCATACACAGTCGCCTCGAAAGGGACGTTTCTCGCCTTTACCCACGTATACTACTTAGATACGTCGTGCAAGACGACGTCCACCGTCGAGTTCACAGTCATCTTCCTCTCCTGGTACTCATCAACGATTCTGTCTTAGAAGCCGGCACGATTCATTTTCACAAATACCCTGGACATCCTGTTTAAAGCTACACCATATACTTCACCGTTGTGGACACCATAGACGTCTCTGATGATGGCAGGTAGCAAGGTATTCATTGTTTCGCCACTGAGCGTGCCATGTACCAGCTGAATACAGTGTTGATCCTCTGACCCACTCGAACCGCCATCTTGTCTTCCAGTTGCTAAAGGTCACCACCAGAGGGCAGGTGTAGCTACTAGGCGTGCGTCCTCTCTACCCAGAGGTCGAGAGACGAATGATGTGTTATTGCCCATAATTATAAGAGATATACGGCATCAGAGACAAGGATTTGTATGGAGTGGCACTGAATGGTGTTTATAGAATATTCGTGAAAGTGCTAACTGCTCAAGTGTGTGAGGCGTTGGTGGATCATTTCCAAGATGTCAGCATTAACGTAACACCGGCAGTGAGCGTCAGGTTGACGGATGTATCAAGACATTGGTGGGTCAAGCTCTGCAATGTGCCTTTTGAGGCTGATGAAGCAGATCTTAGAAATGTTTTCGAAAGATATGAGACTATACATCTAGCCCAACCTGGAAAATGGATAAAAGGAGCTTACACAGGATTTCCTGAAGGTTTTAAACTCTCGAGGAGTTTAAAACCCAGGTAATGGTAGCATATACTGGGCAGAGGCATACGTGTCGACTGTGTGGCGAATATGATCACATGGCGGCAGATTGTGGCAAGCAGAATATGGCTCCTGGGCCAGCAAGGGGCGGAGCACCTGCGCATGAGAAAACGATGCCTGAGGAAGAACGGAGGCAAGGAGGAGGGCATGGTCGCACGAGGAGTGAAGAGGTGATGGCTCCTCCTGTGGACTCTGAAGGGGACGTGGTGATTCATGAATCACCCAGCCCATTCACAGTACAGTTGTCGAGTGAGGAGGTGCAAGTGGGCGCAGAAGTGAAAGCTGTCGAAGAGGAGTTGGAGAGGGTGATACAGGCTATGTTACAGTCTATGGAGGTGGAGAGTCACAGTGAGCAGGTATCTGGAATCAGGGCGGAAGGTGGTGTGCTGGAGGAGGGAGGACCAGGTTGCACCTGTGATGGACAGTGCAAGTGCCATGGAAGGACATGGAGGCGACTTAAGGGTGATAGAGGTGGAAGGCCATTGTGAGGACTCCCAGGACAAAGATATGAGACTGAGGGAGCTACGAGGAAAAGGGCGGCGGTGTCAGATTTAGACAATGTTCTGACGCCGACGCAAAGGCCGGGGAAAAAGGCATGGGGCTATGGTACCCAGAGTGACTCTAAGAGAGGGCCACAACAGAAGGGGGGGATGGTTGGGAAGGAGGGTGGAGTACGTGGCAAAGACAGTGCTCAGGGAAATGGTCAGAAAGGGAAGAATCTTGAAATGAGGTGGGGAGGGAATCCTTAAACTGGCCTCAGGTGTGTAACAATAAATATTAATGGTCTGTGTGATGGTGTTAAACGTGAGTGCTTCTGGGTGTTTTTGAATAGATACAAGGTTGACGTAGCTTTTGTGCAGGAACACAATTTTAAACTTGGTCGTGAATTAGTAGTGCCTGGGTACCAGGCTTATGTGTTGCCATCTGAGTGTTTAAAAGGAGGAGTGGGCGTGTTGATCAGGGAAGTGAGACCATTTGTATTGCACAGGAAAGAAGGGGGGAGGGGGGAGAGTATTGTGTGTGGAAGGATGGTGGATGGGAGAGAGTGGCGTTCGTGTGTGTGTATGCCCCAGCAGAAAGTGACGTGAAAGTAAAAATGGATTTTGTGCGGGAGAAACTTGTGTACTTCCTACGCACATTACCGTCTGTGGCGATTGTGGGGGGGGAGGATTGGAATTGTGTAGTTAAGAGGGTAGATGTGGAACCCAGAAGAGCGGGATATTTTTCCTCAGTCTTAGGGGGCCTGTTTAGAGATCTTCAGTTATGTGATGCTTTTGGGGGAGGTCTGTGGGAGATGGAACATACATACTTTTATAAGGCGGGGATACACGGCTCGTTTAGACAGGATATATTTATCTCAGAGGGTTTTGGTAGTCTTTTAAAACTATTGAGATGGTGTCTTCCGATCATAGGGTGGTAATAGTGGAGGTGGGGTGGGATGCTTTGGCTTGTAGGCAGGGAAGCTATTGGAAACTGAATACGATGGTTTTGGGGGATGGGGAGAGAGTGGAAGGTTTTGCAATATTTTGGGAACAACTTTGTGCAGAGAGAAGGACTGAGGAGGATGTGGTTGGATGGTGGGATAGTGTGGCTAAGGTAAGAATGCATCAATTTTATGTGAGGGAGGGCAAACACATTAATCAATTGAGGTATGGTTTGTCAAATTACTTAGAATCTAGATTACGGGATTGTTACGCAGGGGAGGGGGCGGTGGTGGGGGTGTACCCTGTGGAGGAAATACAAATGTTGAAGGACAGGATAAAGGATTTGCAAGAAGAGCATTTTGCAGTGGTATGAGTACAAGCGGGGCTGGATGAAGTACTCTGGGGCGAAAAGCCATCGGCTTGCGTGCTGCGAGGACAGAAGGTACGACAACAAACGACTACAATACCGGGATTGCAAGTCATTTCTTCGGTGGGTTTTTATCGAGAGGGTCAGGTATTATGGGAAACAACGGGGATGGGTGTGTATGCAGATAGATGGTTTGAGGAGTACGGGAAAAGTAGTGTCGTGGATGGCCAGGTTCTTGGGCAAGTATGCGAGTACGTGCTGTGCAAACTAGGGCGGAGTGATCGGGAGGCACTGGGTGGGGTCATTTAGGAGGTGGAAATATGGAGAGCCCTTATGGACATGAGGAAGGGAAAGGCATCCGAGATAGATGGTTTACCAAGCGAATTTTATGTACAACACTGGGGTCTGCTAAGGGGTTTCCTAGTAAGGTTAATGAATGCCATAAAAGACGGAGGTAAGATGGGAGAATCGCAGGCAACGGCGGTGGTGGTGTTGGTCCCGAAGGGTAAAAAGCAGAGTACCCTTCGGGATTACCGAACCATTTTGTTGCTTTGTGCTGATTATAAGCTGTTTGCGAAAATTCTTGGGAATAGGCTTAAATGTGTTGTGGGGAGGGTGGCGTTTGGGTCTCAGTTTGGGCTGCCAGGTAGGTCAATGTTCGAGGGCCATGGGATCATAAAGGGGTTTCTGGAGGACATGGAAGGGAGAAGAGGGGCGTTGTTGGCATTGGATTGGCAAGGGGCTTATGACAGGGTGGAAAGAGGGGCTTTGTGGGATATTCTCCTCAGACAGGGGTTTGGCGAAGAAATAGTGGGGTGGGTGGATATGTTATACTCAGGAGCGAAGGTAAGGGTGCAAATCAATGGGTGTGTGGGGAAGGGAGTCAACATGGAGTGAGGGATTCGGTAGGGTTGTCCAGTATCGCAACTTTTGTTTGCATGTGTTCAGGATCCTTTTTATAGGGTGGTGGAGGATCGTCTAAGGAATAGGGAGGGGGGAGACGGTGTGCAGAAGCCTTGGCCTGGCTTGGTGGGTTATGTTGACGATACAACTATTTTGGTGTGTGAGGAGACACAGTTAGAAGTTTTAGGGGAAGTTGTACATATGTTTGGGAGAGCTACTGGGATGAAGATAAATCTGGAGAAGTCAATGATAATGGGGCTGGGAGAGTGGGCAGGGAGATTTGAATGGGGATGTGATGTGTAGCTTCGGACTGGGAGTCTAAAAATCTGTGGTGTCATATATGAGACTGACCTGAGTACTGCAAGGGTCAATAATTCGAATAGGATGGTGGAACAGATGCAGTGACGTTTGGGAATGCTGCAACCTCTCCATTTAACCCTTAGGCAATGAGTGACTGTTATCAATGTATTGCTATATAGTAAAGTCTGGTTTGTATTGGCAGTGTTACCGTTAACAGGAACAGCGATCACGAGTATTCTTAGCATGGTGTTCAAATTCTTGTGGGGTTCAGGGTGCAACTGGTTGCAAAGGGTGGTAGTGATATTGCCGGTATGTAAGGGAGGGTTGGGTTTGTTGGACTTGAGAAAGTGCGTGAAATGTGTGTTCATTAAGAGGGAAGTGATGCATGCAGGTGGATGGAGGAGGGGGGCAGCTAGATAAGGTACATGATCACCTACGGAAATGGTATGAGGGAGCGGAAATGAAGGAATGTGAAAAAGTGTTACGTGCCTTAGTATTAGCCAGGGAACCAGGAAAAGTAAAGGTGGGAACTTTGTGTAAATTGTTAGAGGGACATGCAGTTGTGCCGGTTGAAGGGATCTACCCCATGTATGCATGGGATGTCATATGGCAAAGATTTAATAAATTAAGGATACGACCTATGGCAAATAAGGTTATGTATCGTTTCCTACATGGTATATTGCCAACGGGAGCGATGCTCCGAGATAGAAGGGTCATCGAGGGTGGGGGGTGTAGCAGGTGCAGTGGGGAAGAGACTGTGTATCATGTTTATTTTTGTGAAGGTATGGAGTGCATCAGGGTATGGATGAGTAGGGTAGCGGCTAGGGTGGGGGTCAAGGTGTGTCGGTATTGAGAGCGTTGAGTCTTGATATGAGTGGGGTGGATGAGGGTGTGGCAAGGGGTTTAGCATACATAATCGTGGGCTACATATCTGTTTTGTGGGGTATGAGGGGGAAGGAGGGTGGAGAAGTGCTGAGAAGGATTTTGGCGGCGACGTTTTATCGAACTTTGTGTCACAATAGAGACATATATGGGAAAAGGTGGGGTTTTTTTTTTCCGAAGGTTATAGAGGACTAACAATAGGGAATTTAAGGGCGTTATAATGGGTTTTTAACAGCCGGGGTGAGTATGTTGGTAAAGGGGGGGGAGTCAGGGGCATTCAACGGGCTGACCTCCTCGGGTGTGAAGTGATGGGTGGATGGGTGTGACTGGAGGTACACGTGTGGAACTGGATGTGATGGTGTGAAAGATCTATTTTGTTTAGTTCCCTTGTTGGGGAAGGTATAAATGAAAGATTAAATATATAACATTTATAAATATATAACATTTATAAATATATAACATTTATAAATATATAACATTTATAAATATATAACATTTATAAATATATAACATATAAAATATGTAACATGAATTTTTCTTTGGTAGTGAATGATGTCCCGCTTGTTACTGTTCTTCAAGTGAATTTTAACTTCAGAGGGATTTCCTTTCACTATGTTCCTTGAAACATTGAGGTTTGGAAATTTTTGTAACGTTTTCCTGTACTTTTTTTTTTATGTAATTACTTATTATGTAATCATGTGTAAATAAGGAGTAGTAACATAAGAACATAAGAAAGAATGAACACTGCAACAGGCCTACTGACCCATGCGGAGCAGGTCCATGTCCCCCCCCCCCCCCGGATTATCCCAATGACCCGCCCAGTCTGGTCATCCCCACTCAAGGATGGAGCACTGTACCAGACCCAGCAGCACAAGCTAGTCAGGTCCAACTCACACCCACCCACACCCACTCATGTATTTATCTAACCTATTTTTAAAACTACACAACGTTTTAGCCTCAATAACTGTACTCGGGAGCTTCTTCCACTCATCCACAACTCTATTACCAAATCAGTGCTTTCCTATATCCTTCCTGAATCTGAATTTTTCCAACTTGAAACCATTGCTGCGAGTCCTGTCTTGGCTGGAAATTTTCAGCACGCTATTTACATCCCATTTATTTATTCCTGTTTTCCATTTATACACCTCGATCATATCCCCCCTAATTCTACGCCTTTCGAGAGAGTGCAGATTCAGGGCCTCAGTCTATCCTCATAGGGAACATTTCTGATACATGGGATCATCTTTGTCATCCTCCTCTGTACGTTTTCCAGAGCATTTATATCCATTCTGTAATACGGTGACCAGAACTGAGCAGCATAGTCTAAATGAGGCCTAACCAAGGATATATAGAGTTGAAGAACAACCTGAGGACTTCTATTATTTATACTTCTAGATATGAAGCCAAGAATTCTGTTAGCTTTATTGCGAACATTAATGCACTGTTGTCTCGGTTTTAGGTTACTGCTAACCAGAACTCCTAAAACCTTTTCTCAATCGGTAGTATTAAGATCTACATTATTTAGTTTATATGTGGCATGGTTATTTAACTGTCCAACATTTAGAACTTTGCATTTGTCTATATTAAACTGCATCTGCCACTTCTCCGACCACTGCCTCAGTCTATTCAAATCATCCTGAAGTGCTCTAATGTCCTCATTAGAATGAATTGGGCGGCCTATTTTGGTGTCATCAGCAAATTTGCTTATGTCGCTATTTATTCCCTCATCTATGTCGTTTATGTAAATTGTAAACAACAACGGGCCCAACACTGACCCCTGAGGAACACCGCTTGTGACGTGCCCCCATTCTGATTTCTCCCCATTTATGCAAACTCTCTGCTGTCTATTTGTCAGCCATGCCTCTATCCAGGAAAAAATTTCTCCTCCTATTCCGTGTGCCTTAAGTTTCCTCAATAGCCTCTGGTGTGGAACTCTATCGAAAGCCTTACTGAAGTCCATATACACAATATCATCATTACCATGATCTACCTCCTCAAACATCTTAGTGAAAAATGTTAGTAAATTCGTAAGACAGGAACGCCCCTTTGTAAAACCTTGTTGAGAATCATTAATCAATCTGTGCCTGTCAAGATGGCTACGAACTGCTTCGGCAATTAAATTAATATTCATTGTATATTTATTTGTATGTAATACTAGTTAGGCACGTGCTAGAAGGCAAAGAGAAAGTCTAGTCTGGTGGAATGTGTGTTGAGTTTTGGTATGTTTGTATGTGGCGTATTAGATGTTGTAAGGAGTTTGGTGTTGTTATCTTATTAAAATCAAGATAAAACATTTGGATAATCTTATTCATGTCATAGCTTTTGATTCTTTTAAAATATTTACGTATCCTAGTATGTTACTCATAATGTAACATGAGGTGTATTTTCTTGTTTTTTCAGCATGAACTTCACGTTATGCAATGTTGTTATAAAAGTTTGTTTTTCATGGTTGTTACATTAATATTGATATTATATATTGTGGGTGTATATTCTTATACTTATAAAGGTGTATGGGTGTATAGGCATGTAATGTTTATATCTGTTTTAGTCTGTAATTTTATGTTTTTGTGTTCTTGATGTTCCTGCATCACCAACTATTGGTAAATACTCTAAGTTTTTGATGAGGACAGGTATGACCCTAAATTAGAATAATTAATGATATGTTTCTTAGAACGGTGAATGTAAATATTTAAGGGGGAGCAGTGTCAGCTGTGGCGACACTGGCAATAATAATTATTGTAAAAGGGGGGGGGTGTAGGATATGTTGTGGGTTGTGTATCTGGTTGTAATTTGGCCATTATCTATAGTGTTTGTTTTCTGTACTGGGATTGTGTAATGGAAGTTATTGTTAATATCCAGTATAGTTTTTAATTTTATTATACTCTTGTGCATCCTTGTATTTGTTCTATGTTTTAAATAAAAATATAAAAAAGAATTTTTTTTATAAATAGCGAAGTCGATGAACCTGGTCCAGGTGATGAGTGAGCAAAGATGTTTTCAAGGTATTTTTCGTACTCCGTGGGATTACCTCTAATGTTAGTTGGTCTGCGCGATCTTTTGATGGATTCTCTGCCCTCCTCTCATTTAGTGGTCTTTTAGGATTTCGCTCATTTCCTCTTATTAAAGGTCCAATTTTACACGTAGTTCTTAGCTTATATTTTGCATAAGTGTTTTTTGCAATATTCTGTGTGGCCTTTCGTTCCCTTTGTGCTTGTTTGTTACGGCATTTCTTTCTATATTTGATCATCTAGGTATCCTTAATGGTACAAGTTTAATTCAGACCTTGTATGCTTGTGTGTGAGGATTTATGGTGTTCATGACTGTTTCCCAAGATATGTCTGAGGCTCTTGGTAAATTGTGCCCCTGTCAGTTCTATGGTTGTTGAAGTTAAACTTACTGAACATCCTTTGATACATTATTGCTGGAGTTCCCCAACTCTGGCGTTATGCTCGTTTCTGCTTCTGTGATGCTGCGGTCTGAGTATATAGTTTTTGTGATTGTTTTGTCTCTGATTAGCTCCTCGTTCTTTGTGAAGATCAAATCCAGTTTGGACCTCTTTGTGGAAAAAGGGAAATGTAATTAATGTGAAATCGAAGAGCAAGCAATGATCAGTAACTACAGATCAGTGTTACTCGTGATAATTACTGGCAAAAATAAATGGGACAATTATTTCATGACAAATGACAGCATTTTTTTTCTGTTGTCACTTTTACTGTGACCCTCAACCTGGCTTCAGAAAATTATCATTCTGTAGTTATACCTCAAAAATTGCTCTTGCCATCGACCGGTACGAAACCGGAGAATCTTGACAGAACTGCAAGCACTTGGAGCTTCTTATTCATTGGATGGCATCATTCTTCATAGAACTGTGCTTGGTTCAGGATTGAGGAAAAGTTTCTTCAGTGACCTCCTTTACCTCATCCCAGATTTCACTGCCAATGTAAATGACAGCATTCTAGCATTTATTTATGCAACACATAGCCATTAGGCTCGCCAATTAACAGCTTACTGTTGCAAAAACCTAGAGAAAGTGATAGTAGTACATTTTCTTCTGAGAAAAACACTTGGTGTTGATTTCTTTATTGCATGATACTGTTATTGAAGGTATGATAAGAGCATATGCACGGTTGTTAGAGCATGGCGATGAAAATAATACTGTAGGAGTGAAATACGACTCCGAATCGTTGATGAAGAATTATGTGGTAAATCTTGTAAGCCAAGAAGCTAACAGCACTAAGGCATATCTCACACCTGCTTGACAATAAAGGCTGCAAATTCTACAATAAATGCACTGGAAAGCACATGTGCAACACTTGGGTATCTTTATTGAGGAAACGTTTCGCCAACCAGTGGTTTCTTGGGGACTAAAGTGTTGCACAAGTGTCTAGTTCATCAGACTGTCGGTTCACTGAAGCATTTATCTACAGATTCGCTTGTAGACGTACAAAGAAGGATCAAAAAGTTGTTAACACGTAGCAGAAATTTTTCCTACTAGGATATACTGAGGGAACTGAATCTGCACTCCCTGGTAAGGCATAGAATTAGGAGGGGATATGACTGAGGTGTATAAATGGAAAACAGGATTAAATAAAGGTTGATTTAAATAGCATTTTAAAAATATCTAAACAAAATAAGATTCGCAATAATGGTTTCAATTTAGGAAAATTAAGATTCAGAAAGTATATAGGAAAGCATTGGTTTGGTATTAGTGTTGTGGATGAGTGGAAGAAACTCCCGAGTAGCGTTATTGAAGTTAAAACGTTTTGTAGCTTTAAAAATAAGTTAGACAAGTATACAAGTGGGTGTGGGCGGGGGTGAGTTGTAGTTGCCTAGCTGGGGCCAGTAGATCTGCGACAGTGCTCCTTCCTTCTTAAGTGGGTGTGACTTGGACCCGCCTAGCATAGGCCAGTAGGCCTGCTACAGTGCTCCTTCTTTCTAATGGTCTTAAAGGTGAGCTCCCGTCTTGAGTTTGCACCACTTTCGTGGATTACTTTTCCCTTTCATATATACTACTACCAGATATGAGCAAGAACTGTACAAGGTGACTTTTCTCTCGACTGAACCAGACTTGCGTAGATCTATCATTTCAGCGAAGCTTCCAACTCCAGAATTAGGTGGGTGGCTTCAGTATTACAATGTTATTAAGCCTTTGTCGTTTTATTAACGAACTGGTGAAGGAATTTGGACGTCATTCTAGCATGCTTCAGAGAGGCCCTTTTTAAGACCATTATTTTTCCTATGATTTGTTTTCCGTATCCATCATAGTTTTTATGAATGGCTTTAATAAATAGCTTTTATAAATTTTAAAAAGTGTGTCTAAACAGTTATTATTCCCACTTACGACTGTGAACCAGGAGTTTTCCAAACTTAAAACTGCAGTGTTTCACGTCTCTCCTCCTCATATCACACAAAGAAGTTCTGTCTCTGAGTAAGGGACGCAGTAAGATGTCTGGAATCACTATAATTTATTTCATGCTCAATGACAGGGCTTTAGAAATTATAGAAAAGTGAGGCTCTTAGGGCTATAAGAACGACATTTAAGGTCTAAGACATGGCTCCACTTTGCTGATAGTGAGATGACTAATTCTTCATGACAAAATTGACAAACTATAAAGCAGCATTTTAGGCGCATCCTTGTCAAGAACATCACTTAATCTGCGACCAGTCATTCTTCAAATGACCAGAGTTACGAGCATATTCACAAAATATTAATGAAACATACTGGAACGAGAGACTGCTACTAACAAAGTATCTCGAACATACTGGAACGAGAGACCGCTACTAACAAAGTATCTCGAACATACTGGAACGAGAGACCGCTACTAACAAAGTATCTCGAACATACTGGAACGAGAGACCGCTACTAACAAAGTATCTCGAACATACTGGAACGAGAGACTGCTACTAACAAAGTATCTCGAACATACTGGAACGAGAGACCGCTACTAACAAAGTATCTCGAACATACTGGAACGAGAGACCGCTACTAACAAAGTATCTCGAACATACTGGAACGAGAGACCGCTACTAACAATCTCGAACATACTGGAACGAGAGACTGCTACTAACAAAGTATCTCGAACATACTGGAACGAGAGACCGCTACTAACAAAGTATCTCGAACATACTGGAACGAGAGACTGCTACTAACAAAGTATCTCGAACATACTGGAACGAGAGACTGCTACTAACAAAGTATCTCGAACATACTGGAACGAGAGACCGCTACTAACAAAGTATCTCGAACATACTGGAACGAGAGACCGCTACTAACAAAGTATCTCGAACATACTGGAACGAGAGACTGCTACTAACAAAGTATCTCGAACATACTGGAACGAGAGACCGCTACTAACAAAGTATCTCGAACATACTGGAACGAGAGACCGCTACTAACAAAGTATCTCGAACATACTGGAACGAGAGACTGCTACTAACAAAGTATCTCGAACATACTGGAACGAGAGACTGCTACTAACAAAGTATCTCGAACATACTGGAACGAGAGACCGCTACTAACAAAGTATCTCGAACATACTGGAACGAGAGACTGCTACTAACAAAGTATCTCGAACATACTGGAACGAGAGACCGCTACTAACAAAGTATCTCGAACATACTGGAACGAGAGACCGCTACTAACAAAGTATCTCGAACATACTGGAACGAGAGACCGCTACTAACAAAGTATCTCGAACATACTGGAACGAGAGACCGCTACTAACAAAGTATCTCGAACATACTGGAACGAGAGACCGCTACTAACAAAGTATCTCGAACATACTGGAACGAGAGACCGCTACTAACAAAGTATCTCGAACATGCTGGAACGAGAGACCGCTACTAACAAAGTATCTCGAACATGCTGGAACGAGAGACCACTGCAAGCAAAGTCTAACATGCTAGCTTTAAAAGTAATTACCATTGCCACTGATCTCCAGTAAGGTACAACATAGCTTGACAGACGTCCAATAATAATGGGCTACAGAATATAGCGAGTAGCAGACTAAGCTGAAAACAAAGTAAGGAGTTATGGGCAGAGCCTAGCAGGTAAGGAGTCACTCTTGGTGGCAGGAAGTAGCTAGGTAAAGTGAGTGGGAATTAAGATGCTAGGTATGGTGAGTGGAAATTAAGATGCTAGGCATGGTGAGCGAGAATTATGATGATGTGTGTGGTGAGTGCGAGTTAAGATACAAGGCGAGATGAGTGGGAATTAAATGCTAGGCGGGCGAGTGGGAATTATGATGTGAGTGGGAATTAAGATGGAGATAGTACCTTTCATCCTGATGTGAAGGACCTGGGAAGTTGCAGGCGAGCCGTGGATGAACCTGACGGCTTCCTTTTATACTGACTCCCAGCGTCGGTGGGAATTTTCTTTAGCTAATATTAGCATAGGTGAAGTATAATCATTTACTACTACTACTACTGCTGCTGCTGCTGCTGCTGCTGCTGCTGCTACTATTACTTACTACAACTTCTACTACTACTACAACTACTACTGCTGCTTCTACTTCCACTGCTTCTACTACTACTACCTACCACCACTACTACCACCACTACCACCACTACTACCATCACTACTACCACCTACTACCACTACTACCACCACTAATACTATTTACTACTACCACCACTTCGATTACTACTACTACTTACTAGTGCCACCACCACCATTACTACTACTACTGTTATTACTACTACTACTGTAACTATTACTACTACTTCTACTGTTACTGCTGCTACTACTACTGTTACTACTACTACTGTACTACTACTACTGTTACTACTACTACTGTACTACTACTACTGTACTACTACTACTGTTACTACTATTACTACTGTTACTACTACTACTACTACTGTTACTACTACTACTGTTACTACTACTACTGTTACTACTACTACTACAACTACTACTACTGTTACTGTAACTATTACTACTACTTCTACTGTTACTGCTGCTGCTGCTGCTGCTACTACTACTTTCACTACTACTACTACTACTACTACTACTACTACTGTTAATGCTACTACTGCTACTGTTACTGCTACTACTACTGTTGTTACTACTACTACTGTTACTGCTACTACTACTACTACTACTGTTACTGCTGCTGCTACTGCTATTACTACTGTTACTGCTGCTACTTCTACTACTGCTACTGTTACTGCTGCTACTTCTACTACTGCTACTGTTACTTCTACTACTACTGTTATTTCTACTACTACTGTTACTTCTACTACTACTGTTACTTCTACTGTTACTTCTACTACTAATGTTACTGCTACTACTACTACTACTGTTACTGCTGCTACTACTGTTACTGTAATTACTACTACTGTTACTGCTGCTACTACTACTACTTCCATCTACTACCACTAGTACTACAGTTGCTACTGCTGCTATTACTACTACTAACTTCTACTACTACTGATACTTTTACTAATACTTCCAACTACTACTACTACTGATTCTTCACTAATACTACCACCTCTGCTACTACTACTATTACCACCCCTCTCATGCTCCTCCTCCTCCCTCTTCCCATTCTTCAGACAGGCTTTCCCTGCCTCTTACTCTCCCAGTTGTGATTTAACACTGGTCAATAACAGATCTATACATCATACTAACGTTCTTCTCCTTAGTGCGGGGTTTTGGAGGAGGCATCTTATATAGCCTAGTCTGATTATTTATGCATTAGCACTATATTATGGGTTATAAAAGCAACAACCCTGATAGCAGACAATCAAAAGAATTAATAACATCATTTTGAGTACGCAAACTGAATAGTTTGTTATATGAATGAGACTAAAAGTAACGTATAGTAGTAAGAAAGGCTTCAAGAGGCCCTGGACCAAGAGATGTAGACCATGAAAGTTCTTGGAGTAGAAGACAGACGGACAGAGTGCACGGTCTTGCTCTCCATACAAACAAATGCACTTATGGCCCTGGCTGCAGACTGGCTTATGAAAAATGCAAGAAGTCTAAAAATACGTGTGGCAGGTGGCAGCCAACGTGTCGAGGTCAGGAAAATGGAACAAAACTTGACATAAGAGAGAGAGACAGACAGAGAGAGAGACAGAGAGAGAGACAGAGAGAGAGGCAGAGAGAGAGAGGCAGAGGCAGAGACAGAGGCAGAGACAGAGGCAGAGACAGAGGCAGAGACAGAGGCAGAGACAGAGGCAGAGACAGAGGCAGAGACAGAGGCAGAGACAGAGGCAGAGGCAGAGGCAGAGGCAGAGGCAGAGGCAGAGACAGAGGCAGAGACAGAGGCAGAGACAGAGGCAGAGACAGAGGCAGAGACAGAGGCAGAGACAGAGGCAGAGACAGAGGCAGAGACAGAGGCAGAGACAGAGGCAGAGACAGAGGCAGAGACAGAGGCAGAGACAGAGGCAGAGACAGAGGCAGAGACAGAGGCAGAGACAGAGGCAGAGACAGAGGCAGAGACAGAGGCAGAGACAGAGGCAGAGACAGAGACAGAGACAGAGACAGAGACAGAGGCAGAGGCAGAGGCAGAGACAGAGACAGAAAGCATTAAACCAGAACTCGGAAAGATAGAATGCTAAGAATATATCTCAACGAATATATATATATATATATATATATATATATATATATATATAATATATGTCGTGCCGAATATGTAAAACTAGTCAATTAGCAAGAACTCATTTAAAATTAAGTCCTTTCTAAAATTTTCACTAATACGTTTAAAGATATATTTTTTTCATTAATGTTGATGCAAAAATTTAGAATTTTGCACCAAAAGAATCTTAGGAAACTTACCAAACCTTATTATAACAAGAACAATTTATTTTAGCCTAACCCAACTAAATGTATTTTAGATTTGTTTACAGTAATTTAATACTAAACAAACACACTGAAATATATTTTTTTCGTTAGGTTCAGAATGATTTTGGCGAAATTATTGCATACACAAATTTTCACTTGTCCTATATGGCAAGATGAGCGTTGCTATTTAAGCCAAGATCGCAAGTTCTGCCTATTCGGCACGACATATATATATATACATATATATATATATATATATATATATATATATATATATATATATATATATATATATATATATATATATATATATGCAAAACAACCACTGTGAAAGAATAGAGAAATTCCAAGTGCTTTCGTGACTACTCACATTATCAAGAATGTGAGTAGTCGCGAAAGCGCTTGGAATTTCTCTATTCTTTCACAGTGGTTGTTTTGCATATAGTGTGTATATATATATATATATATATATATGTATATATATATATATATATATATATATATATATATATATATATATATATATATATATATATATATATATATATATATATATATATAATGCCGTGCCGAATAGGTAAAATTGGTCAGGTAGCATGAATTCATTTAAAATTAAGTCCTTTCTAAAAAAATTTCTTATACGTTTAAAGATATATTTTTTTCAATTATGCTAATGTAAAAAATTAATAATTTTGTACCAAAGGTACAAATTATAGAGCCAACAAGATTGGAGAATACGATGGACCTCATCTACACTAACAATGATGATCTGATACTAAATGTCATCATATCAAAAACAATATACTCAGATCACAACATAATACAGGTCTAGACATGTATGTGCGGGGCCCCAGACCGACAAAATATGATCAGTCACGAGGGAACCTTCACCAAATTCAACTTCAATAACAAAAACATAAGGTGGGACCAAGTAAACCAAGTCATAAATGATATAAACTGAGAAGATAGACTAAGCAACACGGATCCTACCCTATGTCTAGAACAAATTAACTCTGTGGCACTTGAGGTATGCTCAAGGCATATTCCCTTAAAGAAAAGGAGGAGAAGATGTAAACTAGAAAGAGAAAGGTGTTCCCTATACAGGCGAAGGCAAAGACTAACAGCGGCTACAAGAGGCCAATATATATGAAATACGTTGGGAGACACTGGTCAGAAATAGCAAACATCGAACTAAAGCTAAAGGAATTCTACAGTAGTCAAGAAACGCGAGAACTAAAAGCCATAAATGAAACTGAAAGACGCCTAAAGTATTTCTTTTCTTATGCCAAATCAAAGTCGAGAACAACATCCAGTATTGAGCCCCTACTTAAACAAGATGCCTCCTACACAGATGACAGCAAGGAAATGAGTGAGCTACTCAAGTCCCAATATGACTCAGTTTTTAGCAAGCCGCTAACCAGACTGAGAGTCAAAGACCTAAATGAATCTTTTTATGGGAAAGAGAGAGAGAATTTGGAAGACACCCGCCTATCTGATAATATCCTGACTCCAAATGACTTCTAAAAGACGATAAATGACATGCCCATGCACTCTACCCCAGGCCCAGACTCGTGGAACTCCGTGTTCATCAAGAACTGCAAGAAGCCCCTGTCACGTGTATAGACACAGGGGACATCCCACAGTCACTAAAACCAACAGACATAGCCCCACTCCACAAAGGGGGCAGTAAAGCAATAGCAAACAACTACAGACCGATAGCACTAACGTCCCATATTATAAAAATCTTTGAAAGGGTCCTAAGAAGCAAGATCACCACCCATCTAGATACCCATCAGTTACTCAACCCAGGGCAGCATGGGTTTAGAGCTGGTCGTTCCTGTCTGTCCCAACTACTGGACCACTACGACAAGGTCCTGGATGCTCTATAAGACAAACAGAATGCAGATGTAATATACAAAGACGTTGCAAAAGCCTTTGAGAAGTGTGACCATAGTGTAATAGTGCACAAAATGCTTGATAAAGGAATAACAGAAAATGTCAGTAGATGGATCTATAATTTCCTAATAAATATAACACAAAGAGTAGTAGTCAACAGAGTAAAGTCTGACCACATCGACTCAAGGTTGAGAGACTGATTACCTCATTCTCCTCCTGTTCTTCAAGTTTATCCTTTGTATGGACTGATGAAGCCACTGTGTGGCGAAACGTTTCCTCAATAAAGATACCCAAGAGTTGCACTTGTGTCTAATTCAACAAAGTCTGAGGCAGCTACGGTGAAAAGCTCTGTTCCACAAGGCACATTACTCTCCCCCCCCCATCTTGTTCCTCAACCTCATATCTGACATAGACAGGGATATAAGCCACAGCGCCGTGTCTTCCTTTGCAGATGACACCATTGCAGTGTCTTCCATTGAAGACACTGCAAGACTCCAGGTGGACATCAACCGAATCTTTAAATGGGCTGCAGAAAGCAATATGAAGTTCAATGATGAGAAATTTCAATTACTCGATATGGAAAAATGTGAGGAAATTAAAACCTCCTTGGAGCATAAAACAAATTCCAACCACACAATAGAGCGAAAAACTAATGTCAAAGACCTGGGAGTGATCATGTCATGGCTTTCAAGGACCATAACATTGTATCAATCACATCTGCTAGGAAAATGACAGGATGGATACTGAAAACCTTCAAAACCAGGGTTGCTGAGCCCATGAAGACACTCTTCAGGTCACTTGTTCTATCTAGGCTGGAATATTGCTGCACACTAACAGCACCTTTCAAGGCAGGTGAAATTGCCGACCTAGAAAATGTACAGAGAACTTTCACGGCGCGCATAACGGAGATAAAACACCTCAATTACTGGGACCAGTTGATGTTCCTCAACCTGTACTTCCTAGAATGCAGGAGGGAGAGATACATGTTTATATTCATCTGTAAAGTCCTAGAGGAACTAGTACCAAACTTGCATATAAAAATCACTCCCTACGAATTTGAAAGATTCGGCAGACGATGCAATATCCCCCCAATTAAAAGCAGGTGCGCCGCTAGCATGCTAAGAGGCAACACAATAAGTGTCAGGGACCCAAGACTGTTCAACTGCCTTCCAGCATTCATCAGGGGGATTACCAATAGACCCCTGGCTATCTTCAAGTAGGCACTGGACAAGCACCTGAAGTCAGTACCTGACCAGCCGGGCTGTGGTTCTTACGTTGGATTACGTGCAGCCAGCAGTAACAGCCTGGATGATCAGGCTCTGATCCACCATTAGGCCGCGGGGACTTTGATCCCCGGAACTCACTCTAGGTATACTCGGGGCATGTATATCCTCTGCATCCTTGTATTGTATGTAAAGACTTGACAAAGTCCTGGAGAGCGAAACGTTGCCAAAATAAAATGTTACATTAGTTTCACATGTGTCTCTTTAACATATTGTCTGTAATTCTACCAACATTATTAGAGGTGTGTGACATTATGTGGGTAAATTTTACAGGCAGTCCTGAATTAACATTTCACCGCCATAATTGTGAAGAAACTATGGTACATCAAACAGTTTATACTGATATTTAAGTTGCTGAGAGTCAAGTGGGACTTTAAGTACACCAGGTCACAATAATATCACTCCTTCATGTCTACCTTCTCAGGTCATCACGGGTCACAATAATATCACTCCTTCGTGTCTACCTTCTCAGGTCATCACGGGTCACAATAATATCACTCCTTCGTGTCTACCTTCTCAGGTCATCACGGGTCACAATAATATCCCTCCTTCGTGTCTACCTTCTCAGGTCATCACGTCTCACAATAATATCCCTCCTTCGTGTCTACCTTCTCAGGTCATCACGGGTCACAATAATATCACTCCTTCGTGTCTACCTTCTCAGGTCATCACGTCTCACAATAATATCACTCCTTCGTGTCTACCTTCTCAGGTCATCACGTCTCACAATAATATCCCTCCTTCGTGTCTACCTTCTCAGGTCATCACGGGTCACAATAATATCACTCCTTCGTGTCTACCTTCTCAGGTCATCACGGGTCACAATAATATCACTCCTTCGTGTCTACCTTCTCAGGTCATCACGGGTCACAATAATATCCCTCCTTCGTGTCTACCTTCTCAGGTCATCACGTCTCACAATAATATCCCTCCTTCGTGTCTACCTTCTCAGGTCATCACGGGTCACAATAATATCACTCCTTCGTGTCTACCTTCTCAGGTCATCACGTCTCACAATAATATCACTCCTTCGTGTCTACCTTCTCAGGTCATCACGTCTCACAATAATATCCCTCCTTCGTGTCTACCTTCTCAGGTCATCACGGGTCACAATAATATCACTCCTTCGTGTCTACCTTCTCAGGTCATCACGTCTCACAATAATATCTCTCCTTCGTGTCTACCTTCTCAGGTCATCACGGGTCACAATAATATCCCTCCTTCGTGTCTACCTTCTCAGGTCATCACGTCTCACAATAATATCACTCCTTCGTGTCTACCTTCTCAGGTCATCACGGGTCACAATAATATCACTCCTACGTGTCTACCTTCTCAGGTCATCACGGGTCACAATAATATCCCTCCTTCGTGTCTACCTTCTCAGGTCATCACGTCTCACAATAATATCACTCCTTCGTGTCTACCTTCTCAGGTCATCACGGGTCACAATAATATCCCTCCTTCGTGTCTACCTTCTCAGGTCATCACGGGTCACAATAATATCACTCCTTCGTGTCTACCTTCTCAGGTCATCACGGGTCACAATAATATCCCTCCTTCGTGTCTACCTTCTCAGGTCATCACGGGTCACAATATCACTCCTTCGTGTCTACCTTCTCAGGTCATCACGGGTCACAATAATATCCCTCCTTCGTGTCTACCTTCTCAGGTCATCACGGGTCACAATAATATCCCTCCTTCGTGTCTACCTTCTCAGGTCATCACGGGTCACAATAATATCCCTCCTTCGTGTCTACCTTCTCAGGTCATCACGGGTCACAATAATATCCCTCCTTCGTGTCTACCTTCTCAGGTCATCACGTCTCACATGTCTGGACCTTAAATTACTACAATATAAGTGAACTGGATATTGAAATGTCATTTACTTGACCTGAGTAATTTACTTGAGTAATTTTATGTAAAGATCAATTACACGATTAAAAAACGTATAAAATACATTCAAGATTATTCACCAAATTAAGATTTTGGAAAATATATCCTAACGCAATTTATATTGGCCAATGTAAATTAGCAAACCTGTAGTGAGAATTAACACACTTGGAGGCGTACATTACATGTAGTGTGAACCTCATGTACTGTGACCTTAGAGAAAGGATACGGTAAATATTTTGCATATATATTTCTTTCCTTATAATTTTATTTTGCTGATATTTTCATTAATAGGTAAAATAAAGTTTTCATGCTTCATATTATTATTTGAGTTTTATTATTAGTTTATGTAGGTAGGATGGAACAACTACACGGCTCACTATGCTCGCTGTTGGAGAGTTTTGATTGGCTGCCAATGCTGCTAACTATCTGTCCTCTTGTTTAGCATTTTGTGCCAGACTCGAGCTGGTACCAGTAACCTGATGTCGGATCTGCAAGCCTCAATTGCTACTCCTCACTGAGGAAACATTTCATGTCTTGTTCTGTTTGGGAGAACGCCCTGCTCCTCAGACTGTGTTATTTACACTGAGTTTCGTAGACTCCGTTGCTGAGCAAACGCATACATCTTGTAACCCTGTGCAACTCTGTTCACAGATCATTATTTAGACTTAGTGATATTTGATGTGTTCAGATACTGCATGTCGTAAGATACTCTCTGTATCTCAGATTCTGAGTTCAACATTTGTTCTTGCATCTACATACCATCATAGTTGGGAAACTGGAATTGCTGAAGTCATTTTCAGTAATATGGAAGTTTTTTTTTGTCTTCAGGGAGGATCTGCTGATGGTATCCCAGTTACGGTTGTTTTGTCTCCTTGTTCCTTGTCTGATGCAGTGCTGTTCACCGCTGCTTTGAACATTTCTTCTGTTTGTCGAATGTGTCATCATATTGTTTAAACTAGGTATCTGCCTTGGTGTCGTCAGTCACATTCTAAGTCGAGTCGAGTTCTACTGAGCACATACTGAGTATTACTGAGTGCGCATGCACACACACACGTCTCCGGAGGCACACATCAACCAGATAACTGCTGCACCATGTGGGCGCCTGGCAAACCTGAGAATAGCGTTCCCATATCTTAGTAAGGAATCGTTCAAGACACTGTACACTATGTACGTCAGGCCCATACTGGAGTATGCAGCACCAGTTTGGAACCCACACCTTGGCAAGCATGTCAAGAAATTAGAGAAAGTGAAAAGGTTTGCAACAAGGCTAGTTCCGGAGCTCAGGGGTATGTCCTACGAAGAAAGGTTAAGGGAAATCGGACTGACGACGTTGGAGAACAGGAGAGTCAGGGGAGACATGATAACGACATACAAAATACTACGTGGAATAGATAAGGTGGACAGAGACAGGTTGTTCCAGAGTGGGGACCCAGAAGACCCAGACGAGTCAGAGGGATGTTAGGAAGTATTTCTTCAGTTATAGAGTCGTCAGGAAGTGGAATAGCCTAGCAAGTGATATAGTGGAGGCAGGAACCATATATAGTTTTAAGACGAGGTATGACAAAGTTCTGGAAGCAGAGAGAGGACCTAGTAGCTAGCAGTGAAGAGTAGGGGCCAGGAGCCGAGTCTCGACCCCTGCAACCACAATTAGGCGAGTACAACTAGGTGAGTACACAGACATACACATACAAAACTTTAAGACGAGGTATGATAAAGCTCATGGAGTGGAAAGAGTGACCAAGTAGTGGCCAGTGAAGAGGCGGGGCCAGAAGTTGTCGCTGCTGACGGAGTGGTGCCGCTCCAAGGATGTTGTAGGTGATTATGAAGGTGTATTGACTTGAATTTGGCTCGAGGATCTTTTGAACAGTGCACTTCCTGACCTTAAGGCATATCTTGATTTTAACTATGATCTAGAGTTGGACGGAAGGTTTTTAGCCAACCAAAAGTTGGAAGTAGTTATCACCCAGATAATGTAAATAAATTTTCTCCACCAACTATGAGGAGTAAGAAATTTCACATGTTTAGGCAAAATTTTTTTCAGCGTCATAATTCAGAGTTTTAATCCTACAAGCAACACAACAACCATCTCTACCCAACACTTCTGTATCTCCACTCCCTGACGCGGCTCCTTCAAAGATGTTGTATGATGATTGAGACACTTACGATAAATTAGACACATGTGCAGCTTTTGGGTATCTTTATTGAGGAAACGTTTCGCCACACAGTGGCTTCATCAGTCCATACAAAGGAGAATCTTAAAGAACAGGGGAGAATGAGGTAATCAGTCCCTCAACCTTGAGTCGATGTGGGACTGATTACCTCATTCTCCTCCTGTTCTTCAAGATTCTCCTTTGCATGGACTGATGAAGCCGCTGTGTGGCGAAACATTTCCTCAATAAAGATACCCAAGAGTTGCACATGTGTCTAATTTATCATAAGTGTCTCAATCATCATACAACATCTTTGAAGGAGCCGCGTCAGGGAGTGGAGATACAGAAGTGTTGGGCAGAGATGGTTGTTGTGTTGCTTGTAGGATTTCCTTGGTATCCATCTGCAGTTTAGTGATGGCGGCGAATATCAGTGATTTCTGGCTGCTCTTCCCATCTTCTTTTATCTTCTAGGAGAGTACTTATTTTCGTAGAGGACATTTTGCAGTTGAGGCAGACAGGAGTGGTAATGGTGGTGGAACATTCTGTGAAGTTATGGCCGTCATTTCTACAGTTGGTGCAGTACTTCTTCCCTTTCAGAGGACAGTCAGGAGTCGAGTGGTAGTATGAATAGCAGGTCCAGTATGGGGAGACGTGAGTAAAACGCTCGGGCTCGTTGTGTCTGGGATGGATGCGATAATAAGAGATGGCTAGGCCATCAGACAGTGCTCTGATAGCCATGTCGATGTTGATAAATTAGACACATGTGCAAGATTTGCACATGTGTCTAATTTATCAACGTGTCGGTTCTGTGAACCATTCATCTACAATCCTGTCAGACACTGCAACTTCTTGGGAAATCTTCGCTTGCCCAACCCTTAGGCACGACCTACTTCCACATTGGGCAAATGTGACACCACCTATGACTGCTGCACCTCTCCTGCCTACGGTTTATAAACTCCTCCTCCGCTCATAAGCCGTATTCTATTCAAGATTGATGGACTGACCACATCGACTCAAGGTTGAGGGACTGATTACCTCATTCTCCTCCTGTTCTTCAAGCTTCTCCTGTGTATGGACTGATGAAGCCACTGTGTGGCGAAACGTTTCCTTAATAAAGATACCCAAGAGTTGCACATGTGTCTAATTTATCAACGTGTCGGTTCTGTGAACCATTCATCTACATGTCGACGTTGGAGGTCAGCTTGATCATTGTTAAAGCGTTTGGAATTTTAATGATGTTATCAATCGAGGCCCAAGTGTTTTGTTCCTCGATAGAGGTATTAAGGTCCGTAGTCGATAGGGAAGTGATGATCTTGTCTAACCGTTTGACGAAAACAGAACGATTCGCCAGCAGGAAAGGTGAAGGAGAGACGGTGAAGTGTCAGTCACTGAGAATCTTCATAGCAGTGTCGTCCATGAATTTAGAAGCTTCATGATCGTCACTACAGACGACAATGAAGGAGTCTTTCAGCGAGTGGATAGCTGTAAATTTAACATGCAGGCAGTCTTTACAGCTGCAGCCAGAAGGGCAAGTTTGGTCGAGTCGTTGATAACTTCAATGATTGGTTTGAGTTTTCGTGAAAGAGTAGAGGGGCTGGTATGTAAGTTATAGATTTCCCTCCCTGACGGAGATTGAAGGGATACTGCTTGAGCTAGAGCGACTGTGACTTGCCAGTAGCAAGGTCAGTACAAGAATGGTATACAATACTGACAAGATGAAATTGAGACACATGCGCAACATCTGGGTATTTTTATTGTAGACGTTTCGCCATCCAGTGGCTTTATCAATACAAATTCCAGGACATAACTTGAAGACAGGAGAACTGTGTACAGAAGATGAGGTAATCAGTCCCTCAACTTAGCAGTAGGTGCGAAGAGCACCGTAGTCGTGGAGATTCTGAAGCAGAAGCAAGGCGCCTGACGCTTATATAGTAACGTCAGGTGGCAATGGGACGGGTAGAAGACGAGGGCATAGCCACTGGTAGGCGGGATTCCCCAGTGGAAGTAGGTCCTACCCAAAGAGATGGGTTAGTTGTAGTAGTAGTTGTCGTAGTCGTGAAGGTTATGTACATGTCCTCAGAATCAAGATTCCATGATGTTGCAGTGTCTGACAGGTTGTACAAGAATGGTATACAATACCTGACGTTACTATATAAGCCTCAGGGGCCTTGCTTCTGCTTCAGAATCTCCACGACTACGGTGCTCTTCGCACCTACTGCTAGCTTGAGGGACTGATTACCTCATCTTCTGTACATAGTTCTCCTGTCTTCAAGTTATGTCCTGGAATTTGTATTGATAAAGCCACTGGATGGCGAAACGTCTACAATAAAGATACCCAGATGTTGCACATGTGTCTCAATTTCAGCAAGGTCAGTAGTGGAATCGACGCCTAGCTTCAGCCGAGTGGTTACAGCTAGCTGAGTGAGACCGGTGGTCTAGGGAAGGGAGTATTAAGCAGTATTGTAAAATGTGCATAAGAAAACGCTCCATATGTAATGTCAGTTTCCGGGATTTGCTCTGAAACCAGAGGCGTATTATTCCTGGTCAGTCAGAGAAGCCAGAACAGGAGCAGGTGATGTGTTTTTTTGAGTCAGTACGAAAACAGCTGCGGCTGGAACAAGCCGTCATGGTTTGATGTAGGTGTGTGGGTCGTATTTTGGTCAAGTCTAGTCCATTAGTTACTTTATTGTTTATTCTCACGATTTTCCTTTAAGCCCCTAGTGTGTGCAAAAGCCTGTTTTTTGGGAAGTACATATAACATTTTAACTGCAGGCTAAGTAGACGGCAGGATAGGGAAGTGTTGGGGGGTGTTATACAACCTCCCTCTTCATATATTTTGTTTTACTTAATAGTAGCGGTGTACTAGTGAGCTAATGTGTATTTGGTAAAGGTACCTGGTGTGTGATGATTTTGTACGTAGAGAAGGTTGCATGCTGTGTATGTTAATACTATCATATATGTTAGCTTTTGGGACCTTCCTGTTAATAATTACTGACTCCACAATGTGAAGGTACAAGTTGACCCTGGGTTATGTGGAGTAAGAACATAAGAACATAAGAACGAAGGAACACTGCAGAAGGCCTACTGGCCCATGCGAGGCAGGTCCAAGTCTCCTACCGGCTTAAGCCAATGCACCCAACCTGGTCAGGTCAGGTCACATTGACTTAAGGGAGGAACACGGCAACCGACCTGGTAGCACAAGCTATCAGGTCTAACTCACACCCACCCACATCTACTCGTGTATTTATCCAACCTATTTTTAAAGCTACACAACGTTCTGGCCTCTATAACGGTACTTGGGAGTTTGTTCCACTCATCCACAACTCTATTACCAAACCAGTACTTTCCTATATCCTTCCTGAATCTGAATTTTTCCAACTTAAAACCATTGCTGCGAGTCCTGTCTAGGCTAGATATTTTCAGCACACTATTTACATCCCCTTTATTTATTCCTGTCTTCCATTTATACACCTCAATCATATCCCCCCTAATTCTACGTCTTTCTAGAGAGTGCAGTTTCAGGGCCCTTAGTCTATCCTCATAGGGAAGGTTTCTGATACATGGGATCAACTTTGTCATCCTCCTTTGTACATTTTCCAGAGAATTTATATCCATTCTGTAATACGGTGACCAAAACTGTGCAGCATAATCTAAATGAGGCCTAACCAAGGATGTATAGAGTTGAAGAACAACCTGAGGACTCCTATTATTTATGCTTCTTGATATGAAGCCAAGGATTCTATTAGCTTTATTGCGAACACTTATGCACTGTTGTCTTGGTTTCAGATTACTGCTAACCAGAACTCCTAAATCTTTTTCGCAATCCGTAATATTAAGATCTACATTATTTAGTTTATATGTGGCATGGTTATTGTCCTGTCCAACATTTAGAACTTTGCATTTGTCTATATTAAACTGCATCTGCCACTTCTCCGACCACTGCATCAGTCTATTCAAATCTTCCTGGAGTGCTCGAATGTCCTCGTCAGAATGAATTCGACGGCCTATTTTGGTGTCATCGGCAAACTTGCCGATGTCGCTCTTTATGCCCTCATCTATGTCGTTTATGTAGATTGTGAACAGCAGGGGGCCCAACACTGACCCCTGTGGAACACCGCTCGTGACACTTCCCCACTCTGATTTCTCCCCATTTATGCAAACTCTCTGCTGCCTATTTGTCAACCATGCCTCTATCCAGGAAAAAATTTCTCCTCCTATTCCATGTGCTTTAATTTTCCTCAATAGTCTCTGATGTGGGACCCTGTCAAAAGCCTTACTGAAGTCCATATACACAATATCATATTCATTACCATGATCTACCTCCTCAAATACCTTAGTGAAAAAAGTTAATAAATTCGTAAGGCAGGAACGCCCCTTTGTAAAACCATGCTGAGATTCGTTGATTAATTTATGTTTTTCAAGGTGGCTACGAACTGCCTCGGCAATTATTGATTCCATAAATTTTCCCACTATGGAGGTTAGGCTTATTGGTCTATAGTTCGATGCTAAGGACCTGTCACCTGTTTTGAAAATAGGTATCACATTTGCCATTTTCCACTTATCTGGCACCATGCCAGTTTGTAGTGATATGTTGAAAAGATTAGCCAAAGGGGTGCTAAGCTCCTCTTTACATTCCTTTAGAACCCTTGCATACAGTTCATCAGGGCCTGGGGATTTGTTAGGTTTTAATTTATCTATTTGCCTAAGGACCATGTCACTTGTGACCCTAATAGTGCACAGTTTATTATCGTCCTGTTCTACATAATTTATCATTACTGGAATATCGCTGGTATCCTCCTGTGTAAAAACTGAGAGGAAGTATGCGTTAAAAATTCTACACATTTCCTTATCACTGTCAGTGAGCTGACCCGAGGAACTTTTGAGTGGGCCTATCTTGTCCCTGATCTTACTTCTGTATACCTGAAAGAATCCTTTTGGGTTAGTCTTCGATTCTCTTGCAACTTTAACCTCATAATCTCTTTTTGCTTTTCTAATTCCCTTTTTTATTTCTCTCTTTAACTGAATATATCGATTTCTCAATTGCCCCTCTCCTCTTTTGATTTGCCTATATATGCCTCTCTTTTGACCAATCAGATATTTTAATCTATTGTTCATCCATTTAGGATCATTTTTGTTTGATCTGATTTCCCTATTTGGAACATAATTTGACTGAGCAGCTAGAACTATACCCTGGAAAGCATCATATCGGCAACCATCACCACCTACCTGACCCTTAGTCAGGTCATTCCAGTTCAGCCCACCTAAGTAATTTTTCAGTCCTATGAAATCAGCCAAGCGAAAGTCAGGGACGGAGACTTGATTACCATTATTAGGGGAATTCCATGATATATTAAAACTGAGTGATTTGTGATCACTTTCCCCAAGCTCATCATTAACCTCAAGATTATTAATTAGTGTTTCCCTACTGGCAAGAACCAAGTCAAGGAGGTTATTTCCCCTAGTTGGCTCTGACACAAACTGTTTTAAAAAACAATCCTGGATCGTATCAAGAAAGTCACCTGACTCTAAATTTCCTGTCAAATTGCTCCAGTCAATCTGTCTATAGTTGAAATCTCCCATTAGCACAACATTTTCGTATGTAGATGCCTTCCGAATTTCGTCCCATAGAAGTTTACTGCACTCCCTATCAAGATTCGGGGCCCTGTAAATCACACCCAAAATTAGTTTTTCTCGGCCCTCGAGAAGCTGTAACCAAACAGATTCAGTGGCTGACGCTTCTAATTTAATATCTTGTCTAACACAACAATTTAAATTGTCTCTGACATACATCGCTACTCCACCACCTTTCCTGTTGACCCTGTCAGTGTGGAATAATTTATAGCCTTGTATGTGACATTCAGAGGGCATCTCTCTATCTTTCAGATTGAGCCAGGTCTCTGTTATAGCAATAATATCTATGTTTCCTGCACTTGCAATTAATCTTAGCTCATCTATCTTATTTCTTACACTCCTGCTATTAGTATAGTAAACCTTAAGGGAGCTAGTCCCTTGCTGCCCTCTGCTGTCCCCCTTTGTCTGCTGACCTGATCTATTGTCTTTATTTATAACTTCATGCTGAATGCCTTTTATACATTTACTGTTTCCAACCCAAGTGTTGCAACCTGCTTGTTTCCCACACACACCCATACCTCTATCTTCCATCAGTTTAAAATCATAGGCATTTCACCAATGGCCTTCTCAATCGAGTCTGCAAGTGCTACCACCCCAGCCCCAGAGAGATGTACCCCATCTCTTGCATACATATCATGTTTGCCATAAAAGTTGTTCCAGTTGTTAATGAATGGGATTGCAAGTTCCTTGCAGTATCTGTCTAGCCAGCAATTTACACCAATTGCCCTAGACAACCATTCATTTCCTACTCCCCTTCTAGGCAAGATGCTACATATGATTGGGATCCCTCCCTTAGACTTAATGAAATCTATAGCCCTTATACTAGGCAGGTTGTTTATCTCTAGGAGTCAGGACTTTTATTTATGTTACGCAGTAAAGAGTAACATGACACATGACACAGCATCGTGCAACATAACTCAGCATCGTGACATGTGACAGAACATTGTAACACACAACACAACATTGTGACACATGACACAGCATTTTGCACATGACACAGCATCGTGGCACATAATTAAGCATAGTTACACATGACACATCGTGATACGTCAAACATCGTGACACATGACAACATTGTGAATCATGACAGTATCGTCACACATGATACTCCATTGTGACACATGACTTAACACACCTCAGACAAGTCCATCAGCTTAACATACCTCAGACAAGTCCATCAGCTTAACATACCTCAGACAAGTCCATCAGCTTAACATACCTCAGACAAGTCCAACATCTTACCTAACACACCTCAGACAAGTCCAACATCGTGACACATAACATCGTGACACATAACATCGTGACACATGACAGCATCGTGAAACATGACAGCATCGTCACACATGATACTCCATTGTGACACATGACTTAACATACCTCAGACAAGTCCAACATCTTAGCACACTTCAGACAAGTCCAACATATAATAGAACTATCAATAACCTGCCAAACTCTTGAGATAAATCTAATCATTCCTGCTATATTTCTGGTTAGATTAACGCCCCTCATCGACCCTTTACCACTCATGAGACTATGGTAATATTATCCTTTTAATATAAGTTTTCTGTGTGATACAGCTTATTCCAGCGTGCTTTGCCTGGGTGAAGGGAACACCGGCTTTAACACAATCATCACAATGCCAGGGAATTGTCATTGCACGAGCAGTTTTCTTCTTAACTGCTGATTTGAGCAAATTGAAGCAGGAGGTGAGGCTCCATCTCAGAGAAAACTTCAGAGCTGAGCGTTCTGTCTTAACAGTGGCGCAACAAGCACTGCTCCTCCTTGCTTTTGATATCCCATCAGCTTTAATGCTGTTACAAATAATAAAAGTACTGATAATAATAATAATTATTATTATTATATATACTAATACTACGACTACCACTACTATTACTATCATTTACTACTACTACTACCACTAATACTACTACTATTACCCACTACTACTACCATCATTACTTCTACTACTACTAATAATAGCAATATAATTATTACTGTTATTGTTATAGGAAGCAGCCTTGACTGCACCAGACAGGGTTGTCAGTTTGCAAACATTGCAAATCGCTTGAGGGAGCAACACTGAGGATGGCGCCTTAGACTGATTTATTTACCCACTGTGACTTGCTGCGTATCTGTAATATCATATCCTCTCGAGGGAGGTAGGTCCCTTGATGCCGGTGCAGTGCTCTTGGTCCAAGGAATTGGATTTATCCTCCCCTTTCTTGAATTTAACTTGATAGCCTCTCATTCCCCAGCTTCTGTATGACCTTTATGGGTTTAGAGCTTCCCTAATAATAATAAAATTTATAATAATTGCTGCCTGCTATTTTTATACCGTGAGTTGTGCATGTATCAATGTATATACACATAGAGGTGTGTATTTCTAAATATGTACACTCCGGGGACTGTGTATGACTGTTAGTATCCACTGAGAAGTTTATGCTTGTACTGATGGATGTGAGTCGTAGTTGTGGTAGTAGTTGTGGTAGCAGTTGTGGTGGTGGTAGTTGTGGTGGTGGTGGTAGTAGTAGTAGTAGTTACTTTTGTCGAATGCAGTTGTCGATAGACATTTGGCCTTTTTTTTGTGTGTGTACACACCTAGATGTGGTTGAAGGGGTCCATTCACAGCTCTTGGCCCTCCTCTTCACTGATCGCTACTAGGTCACTCTTCCTGCTCCATGAGCTTTATCATACCTCTTCTGAAACCTATGTATGGATCCTGCCTCCACTACATCGTATCCCAAGCTCTTCCAATTCCCGACAACTCTATGACTGAAGAAATACTTCCTAAAATCCATGTGATTCATCTGTGTCTTCAACTTCCAACTGTGACCCCTTCTTACTGTGTTCCATCTCTGGAACATCCTGTCTCTGTCCACCTTATCGATTCCTCTCAGTATTTTGTATGTCGTTATCATATCCCCCTTTATCTCTCCTGCCCTCCAGTGACGTCAGGTCGATTTCTCTTAACGTCTCCTCGTAGGACATACCCTTTAGCTCCGGGACCAGTCTAGTTGCAAACCTTTGCACTTTCTCTAGTTTCCTTACGTGCTTGGCTAGGTGTGGGTTCCAAACTGGTGCTGTGTGCGCGTGTGTGTACACTCGCCTATTTGTGGTTGCAGGGGTCGAGTCTTAGTTCCTGGCCCCACCTCTTCACCGGTTGCTACTGGGCCCTCTCCCCTCTCCATGAGCTTTATCAAACCTCGTCTTAAAACTATGTATGGTTCCTGCCTCCACTACATCACTTTCTAGGCTGTTGCACTGCCTGACAACTCTATGACTGAAGAAATACTTCCTAATATCTCTGACTCATGTGTGTCTTCAACTTCCAATTGTGACCTCTTGTTTCTGTGTCCCCTCCCTGGAACATCCTGTCTTTGTCCACCTTGTCTATTCTGCGCAGTATTTTATATGTCGTTATCATGTCTCCCCTGACCCTCCTGTCCTCTAGTGTCGTCAGGCCGATTTCCCTTAACCTTTCTTCATAGGACATATCCCTTAGTTCTGGAACTAACCTTGTCGCAAATCTTTGCACTTTCTCTAGTTTCTTGGCGTGCTTTATCAAGTGCGGGTTCCAAACAGGTGCTGCATACTCTAGTATGGGCCTGACGTACACGGTATACAGTGTCTTGAACGATTCCTTATTAAGGTATCGGAACGCTGTTCTCAGGTTTGCCAGGCGCCCATATGCTGCAGCAGTTACCTGGTTGATATGTGCTTCCGGAGACATGCTCGGTGTTATACTCACTCCAAGATCTTTCTCCTTGAGCGAGGTTTGCAGTCTTTGGCCACCTAGCCTATACTCTGCGGTCTTCTGTGCCCTTCCCCTATCTTCATGACTTTGCATTTGGTGGGATTAAACTCGAGAAGCCAGTTTCTGGACCAGGTGTCCAGTCTGTCCAGGTCTCTTTGAAGTCCTTCCCGGTCCTCCTCTGATTTAATTCTCCTCATTAACTTCATATCGTCTGCGAACAGGGACACTTCTGAGTCTAACCCTTCCATCATGTTCACATATACCAAAAATAGCACTGGTCCTAGGACCGACCCCTGTGGGACCCTGCTCGTCACAGGTGCCCACTGTGATACATCATTACGTAGCATGACTCGTTGTTGCCTCCCTGTCAGTTATTATCTGATCCATTGCAGTGCCCTTCCTGTTATATGAGCCTGATTCTCTAGCTTCAGCACTAATCTCTTGTGAGGAACTGTCAAAGGCTTTCTTGCAGTCCAAGAAGATGCAATCAACCCACCCCTCTCTCTCGTGTCTTCTGTTACTTTATCATAAAACTCCAGAAGGTTTGTGACACAGGATTTTCCTTCCATGAATCCATGCTGGTTTGCGTTTATACTCTTGTTCCGTTTCAGGTGCTCCACCGCTCTCCTCCTGATAATCTTCTCCATTACTTTGCATACTATACACGTCAGTGACACAGGTCTATAGTTTAGTGCCTCTTTTCTGTCTCTTTTTTTTAAAAATGGGAATTACATTTGCCGTCTTCCATACCTCAGGTAGTTGCCCAGTTTCCAGGGATGTGTTGAAGATTGTGGTAAGTGGCACACACAACATCTCCGCTCCCTCCCTAAGGACCCACGGGGAGATGTCCGGTCCCATTGCCTTTGAGGTATCGATGTCCCTTAGCAGTTTCTTCACCTCCTCCTCATGTATGCATGTCATCCAACACTTGTTGGTATATTCCTTGCTGGTGTCCCCATCTGGTCTGTCCCCCGAGAGGCCTTCCTGTCTCCACTGTAAATACTTCCTTAAATCTCAGGTTGAGCTCCTCACATACCTCTTGATCGTTTCTTGTGAGTTCTCCACCTTCTTTCCTCAGCCTTATCACCTGGTCTTTGACTGTCTTCCTCCTAATGTGCTATTCAGCAGTTTCGGGTCAGACTTGACTTTCGACGCTATGTCGTTTTCGTACTGTCGCTGGGCCTCCCTCCTTATCTGTGCATACTCGTTTCTGGCTCTTCTACTAATCTCTTTATTTTCCTGGGTCCTTTGCCTCGTGTACCTTTTCCATTCTCTGGTGCACTCAGTTTTTGCCTCCCTACACCTTCGGGTAAACCAAGAATTTACTTTGGTCTTCCTATTATTTCTGTTTCCCTTGGGAACAAACCTTTCCTCTGCCTCCTTGCACTTTGTTG